>NW_026651510.1:125000-409839 GCF_028751815.1 Salvia miltiorrhiza
AAGGGAGGGGGGGGGGGGTAGAGGGAGAATTAGTACTTAACCCCTGAAAATATTGTTGAGATAATTTAAACACAAAACAAGTTAGCATTTGAACCATTACATCCTGAAAACACTACTCCCTCCGTCCCTGAAATGGCTTCCTCTTTGGGGACGGCACGGGTTTTAATACAAAGTTGTAAAGTGTATTGATAGTGGAGAAAAAATGATATAATTATTATTGGAAGTTGTGAAAAGTGTTATAATTAGTATTGGGAGTGGTGAAAAGTGAAAAGTAAGAATAAATAAAGTATTATTAGTGGTGGGGTAGGTTTCCAAAAATGGAAAGAAAGAAAGAGGAAGTTATTTGGGGGACGTCCCAAAATGGAAAAAGAGGAAGTTATTTTAGGGACGGAGGGAGTATTATACATAACTCAAATGAAATAATATATACATAGAGATGAGATAACATAAAAGTTCAATTAAGAACCATTTACAACTCTTTGATAATGAAAATTTTCTGTGAATTCATTACTTTGTTAAATAAATTCATGATTATGGGTTCAAATTCTATTGGAAGCGAAATTATAATATTTGGATTCATACATTTTCACAACAAATTCATAAATATTTAACATAGAATTCATGGGTTCGTAAATTGTATTTTAAAAAAGGGTTTGTAGCCTAACCTTTCCATATATATGGGATAATAAATACCCCTCTTTGTTTATTGACTTGTAAGGACTTTGTCACGTGTCCACGTGTACAAAATGCGTGGTCTAGATTTGGATCTATATACTACCTAAGGAAGAGATTATACTAGATCTCAACACTACACACACACACACACACACACACATATATATATATATATATAGAGAAAAGTTAAACAGAGAATGCTAAATATTTAGAGAATAGAGAATTCGTGAAATAAAAACGAACAGATCTATAATTTTTACGAACAAATCAATGTACCGCATGAACAACAATTTGCCCCGGGTTCGAATCCTGCTGGTGGCGAGTTTTTCTCTTTTTTCACTAAATACGTCTGTTCGTTAGTTATGTTGATCTGTTCGTAAAATGTATAGACTTATTCAAAATGAAATATATAATAATTCTCTGTTTAACTTGACCCTATATATATATATATATATATATATATATATATATATATATATATATATAGGGGAGGGCTATAATAAAAACATATTTTATTGTATAAAATAGGAACCATTTTCAACCCTTAGATCATCAAGATCTATGATTGATTCATCACCTTGTTGGATGAATTCATGGTCCTGAGTTCGAATCCCATAGGTAGCAAAAAAAATTATTTTTCGCAATTCATACCTTTATACAGTGAATTCATACGTGTTCTACATAAAATTCATACATTTTTGCTGGTTTTTGTTTGGGCGTGTGAGAAACCGGGGTGCTTAGAGACAATGGTTAGGCCGGCGTCTCTGAAGTGCCCTTCCCGTTCTCCGGCCTTCCTCTTCTTTGTTGTTTTCACGGGCACTCTTTTTCCTTATCAAAGGTTTCTCCCCTCCGGGTTTACTTTGATAAGGTTTTAATGAGGCCCGGCCCTTAGTTTGCTCCTCTGTGCTCTCAAGGGTTTGCTTATCTTTTTTCTTTCCTTTATATAATAATCGCAATTTCATCATACATTTTTGCTGGTTTGTAGTTTTTATTTTAAGAGCTGTTTTTACTGTAGCCATTCCATATGGGTAGGGTTAATATAAAAACCCCTCTTAAGATGAAAACTAGGAACCAATTTAAAGCCATTGATTTAAATAAAATATAGGGCTGAGATTAAACTACAAATGCACAATTTCGATTGCATAGATGCACAGTTTCAATTGCATAGATGCACAATTTCGATTTGCTTGAGTATTTTGCATTGTTGGTTTTAATTGCATAAATTGCATATTTTTTAAGTGCACAGTAAAATATAATAGATGCACAACTTCTTTTGTTGACTAAATCCTAACCATTAGATCTAATATTTAAAAGGTCAAGATTAGGTTCCTAGTTCTCATTTTAACAGAGGTTTTTATTAGAACCTCTTCATATATATATATATATATATATATATATATATATATATATATATATATATATATTCGACGATTTAAAACAAGAATGGAGAACTGACGATAGCTGAACTTCGGGTTTTATTCGAAGTTGTTGTCACACCCCAATTCTTGAATGAATAAATATAATCGAGGTGCAACTAATTCATATAAATAAACAAGGAACAACCTTGTTAAAACCCGAATAATAAAATAAAGAGTCGGGCTATGCCCCTTTGGATCACAAGTTTTGTTTCATGCTTCTGACAACCGACGTTCATTAACATAAAACTATAAATTTTAAATTGAAGCTCAAATGAAGTCATCTTAAGTTGAGAAAACAAAAGATGTATAAGAGTAATTGCTACAGCGGAAGTCTAACATAGGAATTTATCTCTAGCCTCAGCTCCGTCCCGTCAGCACCAGCCAGCCAACCTGAAAACATTTGAAAGTATTTTTGGGCTAAGTACTAATGTACTTAGTGGGCATGCATTTTCATAAACATTTCATATTTTCGTAAGAGCAGTTTATCCAATTATACTTGACATGACTTAGAAGGTTTTAAAATGAAATAACTTCTAAGCATGTTAAAACATTTTTCATTTGTGCGCACATGTCACACTCCCTTTCCGTTACTCGCTGTGATCCCGGACCTTTTAGCCACCGACGGATCCATATCTCCCGCTTTACTTGAACTGAGGGCGTAACCCAGTCAAGTTCCCATTTGGGACCCAATGCTCCGGAACACATCCCGTCGAGCACCCTTATAACGCCTCATACATGATTAGTGCCCGAATGGAGATCAACCCACCGAGTCAGCTAATAGGTGTACACAATTCTCAAACAACGTGTTAGGTCATAAGAGAACCTCGATCGATTAACTTATGCGAGCCTTAAACAGAGCAGAGTGCACAAAATATTTTATTGGATAAACAGTTTTCATTACATTAAATAAACAATTTGCATTTCATTGAAACATTTAGAGCTTAATAACTCAATCATACTTTGTACATTTGGAAAGTAAGCCCACCTGGTTAGGCAAAGCCTGAAGATCATACACATAAAAACCTGTCTTGGGAAAAGTAGCGCTAATCCTCCTGGTCATCACAAAGCCTACAAGAAATTCTATTCTTAATAGGTCTCGTGAAGCTAACTTAATATCTTGGGGAAAAATGCTTAACATTCTATGATTCATCACGCCGGGTTTCAAAATTTAATAATAAAGATTGAAAACTAAACTTCTTGAGTTAAGGACACCAACAATATCCTTACTCGATTTTCTTTAATAATTGGAATTATAATTAAAACCAATTAAATCATAAATACTTTTATTGCAAAATATAATGCAATTTCATGTCATGCTTAGCATATAATAAGTAATTACTTAAAATATGCACATAATAATAATTAATATTAATATGAAATCATTCTTTAAAGAAATAAATAATTAAACTTTATCAGAGTCTAATTAGTAAATTTAAACCAAGTCATTTTTTTAGTAAAAATGCAGCCCAATTTATTTAATAAGGCAGTCCACTTTGAATTAAAAATAAAATCCCAAATGAGATAAAAAAAAAATCAAAGCCCCAAACTCGTTACGCACATATACTAAATCTTTCATGAAACATCCTTTAAAATAAACTTTGATACATAGAAAATAATTCAACAACTTGAGCACTTAAGGGGTTGTTTTGCAACAGACACCAAATCTACCTCGAATTTCCAAATAAGGCTCCAAAAGACATTCTGGAAACTAGACATTTCAAGGATCATTCTCCAATTTGAATCGAATGAAAAACAGTTCAAACGAGCAAGATATGCCCTCTCAAAGATGGGTATTTAACAAACAAAAATATAAAAATTTCAGATTTCCAGATTACAACCAAGTCAGTGGGCTTTCTTTAAAAATTCATATCTCCCTTTACAAAACTCCACTGGGAACCCCAAGGGTCAATTCGGAAACTAGGGAGAGATCATAACACTCTCCAGTTGGATTTACTCCAAGACAATTCATGGTTTAGAAGATATGACTGTCTAAAGTTCAGTGCACAAAAAGAGTTCAAGTTTGGCAGATTCAAAACATAAATCAGAAAAACCACTTTAGGCTTCACCAAAAATTCTAAAACTGAACAAGTAAGTTCCCAACATGTCAGTGAATATTCAGTAGAAAGATAGGCTTGAGAATCAAAGATTTAAGTCGGCCTTTGAGACCTCAAAGTCGTAGGTTTGTTAAACCTACTGGATGGCTCAAGGAATAAGAACTAGATTTCAAAAATTTATACCGGTTGTTTTCCTTACTCAAAAATGGTGAGGCCGATTCCAAAAGAAAGATACGGGAGTCTAGAGTGACATAATCAAGTTTCAAAGATGTTCACCGATTTAAACTTCACTTATGGCCTCCCAAAGATGGTTTACCAAAAATATATTCCAGATGGGCAGTGATGTTTAAAATTTCATAAATAAAACATGAGAGCTCTAAATATTCTTAAATTTTACCATAGTATAGAAAACATATTAAACACGATACACAATTAATTTGGGAATTTTTGGGAACCGTTTGGATGGCTGGCATCGCCTTGCAATACACTGCCGGAGCAGTGTGCTTATGGCAGATTCGCTGCCTTACCTCATGCACGGTTTTTCACCCAATAAACTCTACCAAAATAATCATCCAAAATCATAAAACATATCCTCACATAATATAGCACACATATGTGTAAAAATCCATGGTCTTAAAGCATTTTCTATTGAGAAAAACCAAAGAAAACTCACCCTCGAAGCACAATCTTCACTCTAACTTTACGCCCTAGGTTTCCCACGCTCTCCCTTACTTTGATACTACTCTTGGAGCTTAAAGGCTTCTATGAATTCCAACTTTGGTTGTGCAGAGAGAAGTAAGGATATAAGGGCATGACTAAAAGCTTTTTTTTTTTTTTTACAAAGCATAGTGGTATGAAAACAAATTAGTGGTGGTAGGGAAAAATATTAGTGGTAGGGAAAAGAAAATATTAGTGGTGGTAGGGAAAAAGATTAGTGGTAGGGAAAAGAAAATATTAGTGGTGGTAGGGAAAAAGATTAGTGTGGTGGAGAGGTAGGTGATTGAATAAAATAAAAAGTCTTCCGGGTTGTACTATGAAAACTGTAATAATCGTTCAGTGTTTGCTTAAATAAATAGCTCGTGTAGATGCTAAATGCTTAATATAAATAAATATGCAATGCATATAAATTTAATAACTAAATTTACAAATGTTTTTGTAAATCATTTTTGTTGGAATTAAAATAAATTCATTTTCTTTATATCCGGTGTGAATCATCCTGACTTCTAAGTTCAAAATTACTCTAAATTTAGCTAGGAAAAAGCGGGGTGTTACATCCCTCCCTCCTTATAAAAATTTCGTCCTCGAAATTGCATATCTTGGTAATCTAGTTTGGGATACTAGACTTCACTATCAATGCGGCTACATAGCTTGATTGTTATCACATCTTTCTAATTGTGAGAACACCATGTCTATAGTCTCGAGAACTGTTGACAAACGAACTCATTCTAATCTTACTATGCTTATCGTGATCAAAGAAGATCTTATTGGGACAACTATATAGTACGAGTTTATACATTGGAATGACTAAATTGACAATCACCAAGATCATAGTCATGTGGGCTGGCCAGACCCAGCACAACGAATCACTCAGTCAAATGGGAGCTTCGCCCCCAATCATGTCAACTTCTTATCTCTTATAAAGCTCTAAGTCAACTTCTAACTTAAAGCACTTACTTCTAAGTACTTCAATCATAAATCTTTGGTATCATATAAGTCCATTCTATGTCGTTCTAGCGGTTCTATCACGACTAGCATTCGTAAGGCATTATTAGGTGGTTCTCAAACGATTTGTAAAAGAACTCGTCATTCTAATCATATAGGCAGTGAACCTAAAATGATAACATAAAACTTTCACATTCATTCATACATACATACATACATACATTCATACATACATACATACATACATTCTCTTTCTTTGTAACTTTGAGCAATATGGACATTAAATGTCCCTTTCATGAAAACTTTTGCTTATGTCGGAAAGATTCAAGGAATCTAACTCGACCATACATACATTGATTCGTTAAGGGCTCGGGTAGTCCCAAACACGACATTGAGCTTAGTTATATGAGTCGAAGACCCAAAATAACAACATGAAGAATAATTTGCAGTTCACATAACATCATAAACATAAGGCGCACATTTTCTTGAAAACTTTCATAACATCTGAAATACATATATGTATATTTTTGAAACTATTATCGTACCTTGGTTGCGGCAGTGTGACGGTGAGCTGAGGGCTATTGAAATTCTTAGAAGTCTAGAGATACTATTCTAGACTCGACATCAAAAAGCTTATGGTTATCAGAGACATGAAAGAAAACTCATGCTCTGATACCATTCTGTCACACCCCAATTCTTGAATGAATAAATATAATCGAGGTGCAACTAATTCATATAAATAAACAAGGAACAACCTTGTTAAAACCCGAATAATAAAATAAAGAGTCGGGCTATGCCCCTTTGGATCACAAGTTTTGTTTCATGCTTCTGACAACCGACGTTCATTAACATAAAACTATAAATTTTAAATTGAAGCTCAAATGAAGTCATCTTAAGTTGAGAAAACAAAAGATGTATAAGAGTAATTGCTACAGCGGAAGTCTAACATAGGAATTTATCTCTAGCCTCAGCTCCGTCCCGTCAGCACCAGCCAGCCAACCTGAAAACATTTGAAAGTATTTTTGGGCTAAGTACTAATGTACTTAGTGGGCATGCATTTTCATAAACATTTCATATTTTCGTAAGAGCAGTTTATCCAATTATACTTGACATGACTTAGAAGGTTTTAAAATGAAATAACTTCTAAGCATGTTAAAACATTTTTCATTTGTGCGCACATGTCACACTCCCTTTCCGTTACTCGCTGTGATCCCGGACCTTTTAGCCACCGACGGATCCATATCTCCCGCTTTACTTGAACTGAGGGCGTAACCCAGTCAAGTTCCCATTTGGGACCCAATGCTCCGGAACACATCCCGTCGAGCACCCTTATAACGCCTCATACATGATTAGTGCCCGAATGGAGATCAACCCACCGAGTCAGCTAATAGGTGTACACAATTCTCAAACAACGTGTTAGGTCATAAGAGAACCTCGATCGATTAACTTATGCGAGCCTTAAACAGAGCAGAGTGCACAAAATATTTTATTGGATAAACAGTTTTCATTACATTAAATAAACAATTTGCATTTCATTGAAACATTTAGAGCTTAATAACTCAATCATACTTTGTACATTTGGAAAGTAAGCCCACCTGGTTAGGCAAAGCCTGAAGATCATACACATAAAAACCTGTCTTGGGAAAAGTAGCGCTAATCCTCCTGGTCATCACAAAGCCTACAAGAAATTCTATTCTTAATAGGTCTCGTGAAGCTAACTTAATATCTTGGGGAAAAATGCTTAACATTCTATGATTCATCACGCCGGGTTTCAAAATTTAATAATAAAGATTGAAAACTAAACTTCTTGAGTTAAGGACACCAACAATATCCTTACTCGATTTTCTTTAATAATTGGAATTATAATTAAAACCAATTAAATCATAAATACTTTTATTGCAAAATATAATGCAATTTCATGTCATGCTTAGCATATAATAAGTAATTACTTAAAATATGCACATAATAATAATTAATATTAATATGAAATCATTCTTTAAAGAAATAAATAATTAAACTTTATCAGAGTCTAATTAGTAAATTTAAACCAAGTCATTTTTTTAGTAAAAATGCAGCCCAATTTATTTAATAAGGCAGTCCACTTTGAATTAAAAATAAAATCCCAAATGAGATAAAAAAAAAATCAAAGCCCCAAACTCGTTACGCACATATACTAAATCTTTCATGAAACATCCTTTAAAATAAACTTTGATACATAGAAAATAATTCAACAACTTGAGCACTTAAGGGGTTGTTTTGCAACAGACACCAAATCTACCTCGAATTTCCAAATAAGGCTCCAAAAGACATTCTGGAAACTAGACATTTCAAGGATCATTCTCCAATTTGAATCGAATGAAAAACAGTTCAAACGAGCAAGATATGCCCTCTCAAAGATGGGTATTTAACAAACAAAAATATAAAAATTTCAGATTTCCAGATTACAACCAAGTCAGTGGGCTTTCTTTAAAAATTCATATCTCCCTTTACAAAACTCCACTGGGAACCCCAAGGGTCAATTCGGAAACTAGGGAGAGATCATAACACTCTCCAGTTGGATTTACTCCAAGACAATTCATGGTTTAGAAGATATGACTGTCTAAAGTTCAGTGCACAAAAAGAGTTCAAGTTTGGCAGATTCAAAACATAAATCAGAAAAACCACTTTAGGCTTCACCAAAAATTCTAAAACTGAACAAGTAAGTTCCCAACATGTCAGTGAATATTCAGTAGAAAGATAGGCTTGAGAATCAAAGATTTAAGTCGGCCTTTGAGACCTCAAAGTCGTAGGTTTGTTAAACCTACTGGATGGCTCAAGGAATAAGAACTAGATTTCAAAAATTTATACCGGTTGTTTTCCTTACTCAAAAATGGTGAGGCCGATTCCAAAAGAAAGATACGGGAGTCTAGAGTGACATAATCAAGTTTCAAAGATGTTCACCGATTTAAACTTCACTTATGGCCTCCCAAAGATGGTTTACCAAAAATATATTCCAGATGGGCAGTGATGTTTAAAATTTCATAAATAAAACATGAGAGCTCTAAATATTCTTAAATTTTACCATAGTATAGAAAACATATTAAACACGATACACAATTAATTTGGGAATTTTTGGGAACCGTTTGGATGGCTGGCATCGCCTTGCAATACACTGCCGGAGCAGTGTGCTTATGGCAGATTCGCTGCCTTACCTCATGCACGGTTTTTCACCCAATAAACTCTACCAAAATAATCATCCAAAATCATAAAACATATCCTCACATAATATAGCACACATATGTGTAAAAATCCATGGTCTTAAAGCATTTTCTATTGAGAAAAACCAAAGAAAACTCACCCTCGAAGCACAATCTTCACTCTAACTTTACGCCCTAGGTTTCCCACGCTCTCCCTTACTTTGATACTACTCTTGGAGCTTAAAGGCTTCTATGAATTCCAACTTTGGTTGTGCAGAGAGAAGTAAGGATATAAGGGCATGACTAAAAGCTTTTTTTTTTTTTTTACAAAGCATAGTGGTATGAAAACAAATTAGTGGTGGTAGGGAAAAATATTAGTGGTAGGGAAAAGAAAATATTAGTGGTGGTAGGGAAAAAGATTAGTGGTAGGGAAAAGAAAATATTAGTGGTGGTAGGGAAAAAGATTAGTGTGGTGGAGAGGTAGGTGATTGAATAAAATAAAAAGTCTTCCGGGTTGTACTATGAAAACTGTAATAATCGTTCAGTGTTTGCTTAAATAAATAGCTCGTGTAGATGCTAAATGCTTAATATAAATAAATATGCAATGCATATAAATTTAATAACTAAATTTACAAATGTTTTTGTAAATCATTTTTGTTGGAATTAAAATAAATTCATTTTCTTTATATCCGGTGTGAATCATCCTGACTTCTAAGTTCAAAATTACTCTAAATTTAGCTAGGAAAAAGCGGGGTGTTACAGTTGTCGTTCCAACATTCGTACAAATAAATTTATAAAACCTTGCCCAAGACAAGCGTAGTGCCATTGATAAGCGATGGTCGATCCCACATGGAATTGTGTGTGTGTGTGTGTGTGTGCATGTATGTATGTATGTAGAGGTTGGTTATAGTGAAAACTGCAATTTAAAATAAGAAGTGAGAACACTGCACTGGCTTATAAAGCTACTGCATTCTACGAGTAATGTATTAAGTTAAGATGATGAAATTTTCGCCCCCTCCACGATTCGAAGCCAAGTGAAATTTTTTTCCAATAGATAAATATCAGTCGTAGGATTTGAAAGTCTCACCATTCCAATTTCATCTCATTTCTCACCACATTTGGTATTCACACTAGATCTTCTTCTTCTCTCTCTCTCTCTCTATATATATATATATATATATATATATATCTGAGGATGAAATTAGGAATTCCTCTTTTTGATAAGGAAAGCCTAAATAAGATGCTTTAATCCCGTCTAAGGTTCAAATGTACAAGTTATACATGATCATAAATCTACTGTTATATTCGTATTCTTTTAATATTGTTGTAGGATTTAAAGCGCTCTTGAAAGACCTGAAGCAACTACAAATCCAAGACCAACAGACCTGAGTGTTATAATCTGGCAGAGCTGCAACGAATTTAAGAAAAGAAAGTGGTCAGACCTGAGACGAAAGTCAGATTTATCTAAAGAAGATATAAAAACATTGAACAAACTCGAAGATGGACTAGATCTAATCACCCTCACCAGATTTGAATGACATAAAATATGTGTGATTTGTATTCTCTTATTTAGATCGAGTACTCTTTTTCCTTTATTGGTGTTTTCCCATTGGATTTTCGCCAGAAAGGTTTTAACGAGGTTTGGGCCAAGGGACCTTCACTATTGGGACCTTGGTATTAGGTTTTAGCTACGTTTAAGAGGCACCATGTTATCAAAGTTGTGGATAGCCATTTGCACCATGTTATCATCACTAATAGCAGGTGTAAGTTTGAAGTAGGTATTACACTTAATGATCCAAGATCTAGGATTAGATCCATCGAACTTAGGGAAATCAACCCTATGAAATGAGTTTCCATTACCAGACTGTGACCCATCTATTATGAATTTAGAAGTATAAGCTGAAGACGAAGATCCCGAACCTTTAGCGAACTGGAAATAGTGAGGAGGCTTACCTAATATAGATCCAGAAGATTTAGGATCACCCCTGCCTAGATTCCTCAACTGTAACTGTAATCAGCCAAGAGAGTTGTTAATTTATCACACTTTGCATCAATTCCAGTCATTCTATCATTCATTTTCTGATCGACGGTTTGGATCTTCTCCTCTGCGGCTGTCTTCTTCATTGTTTCAGTTTGCAATATTTGATCTAGTTTTCCTCTGTGCTTCTTGCAGCTCCTTCATCCTGGTGTTGTCTGCCATCAATCGTGCCCAGAATTTTGCTAGAAGAGAAGCAAAACCTTGGCTCTAGATACCAATTGTAGTGGCCCAATATGTAAATCAATGTTTGTATAATGTATTTCCTGGTAATTGTGAACAAAAGATAGAACGAGAAGGGAGAAAGAGAAAATAGAAATGAAGAAAGGAGGAATTTGATAATTTTCTGCTAAATCCATTACTTGAGAAACAAGAGACTATATATGGGATTTTGTGGTCCCCAGCTACAGCCAAATACTGAAATAAGAGTTGCTGAAAATAGGAAATAAATGATAAAGCGTTTTTAAATAGGAGCGCTACTCCAATCTGCAATTCTCAACTTTTAGCCACTAGTTCCTTTTGACTTGGTCAAAATTGTCAAGCTTTTCCCTTTTCCATCATCCAACTCGAGCCCTACTTCTCTCCCCAACTCCACATCCAGCTCCTCTACTCCAAGACACACCTCCACCGCATCCACGACTCCCAGGCCTATGACAATACCCCCCGCCGATGAAGATCCTTGTCCACAAGGATTGAATGATGGAAACTTCCGACGAAGGAAAGTGTCATCTTCCCAGGTGGCCAAGAGTGGATCTTGATTCACCCACTGCACCAAGTTCTGAGGAACCTGCAAATTATTCCGTGTAACGGTACGAACGCCCAACGACAACAAAGGTTCCACCTTGTAAGAACCATCGTCATCAAGGATGGGCAACTCGGAAATAGGTACACGCTCTTGACCAATACACCTTTTAAGCAAGGAAACATGAAAAATCGGGTGGATTAGGGATGAATCGGGCAAATCCAGTCGATAAGCTACTGCTCCTATCTTCTCTAGGATCTCGTAAGGTCCGTAGTATCGAGTAGACAACTTGAGATTCTTACATAGGCTTAGGGAATTCTGCCTGTAAGGTTGGAGTTTAAGGTAGACCCTATCGCCGACCTGAAAAATTTCATACGCACTTCTTATCAGCAAAAAAATTTGGGTAATGCCAGGACTGGAGTTGTAGACATAGCTTGTTTGAGTTGTTGAAAAGCAGCTTCAGCTTCTAAATTCCATTTGAAGCAATCTGTCTTGAGGAGTATGGTGAGGGGCCTGCTGATCTGGCCATATCCTTTCACAAACTTTCTATAGTAACCGGTTAGGCCCAGAAATCGTCTCAACTGCTTAATTGTTTTAGGTACTGGCCAATTTATCATGTTTGCCACCTTCTCCGGATCAGTAGATACACCCTCAGGAGTTATAACATGCCCCAAGTACTCAATCCGTTGTTTACCAAAACTGCACTTACTCCTCTTAGCAAACAGAGTATTAGCTCTGAGTAACAATAACACTTCCCTGAGATGCAATAGATGTTCTTCCCACGTCTTACTGTAGACTAAAATATCATTAAAAAACACCAATACACTATTCCTTAGGTGCTTTTGAAAAATAATATTCATTAATGACTGAAAAGTGGCTGGTGCATTACAAAGCCCAAAAGGCATAACTAGGAACTCATAGTGCCCTTGATGTGTGGAGAAGGCAGTGAGGTACCTGTCAGAGGGGGTTAACCAGGATTTGAAAGTACCCTGATCTGAGATCCAACTTAGAGAAATAGTGAGCACCATATAGTTCATCCAACAACTCATCAATGATAGGAATGGGATAATCATGCTTAATAGTGAGTGAATTTAGGTACCTGTAGTCTACACACATTCTCCATGTGTTGGCTTTCTTCTTAACTAGTATAACTGGTGCGGCAAATGAACTCTTGATGTGTTGAATGATTCCATCTTTGAATAACTCCCCCTTAATCCTTTCAATTTCATTTTTATGATTGTGTGAAGTCCTGTAGGGATGTTGCTGTTTAGGGATACTATTTGGCTTCAAAATTATCTGATGTTCTACCCCTCTCACAGGTGGCAGACCCTTAGGCTCAGCAAAGACATCCCTAAATTCATCCAGCAAAGGCTGTAATTGAGAATCCAACACAGATTCCATTGCAGAGGGTGTAACCAGGTACAAATCTTCTATGTCTTCCAACTTCTGGTGTAGCATGGCATGTAGTCTAGGTCTATAAATAAACTAACATTCATTAGCCTTAGTAACAGCCTGCATCCTCACTTTTTTTCCTCTATCATGCACAGTGCATGTCATGCCTTTATAGTAAAAAAATATGGGAGTGACATGCTCCAACCAATCGCTTCCCAATATAATATCATAACCCTCATGTTCCAACAGTCTAAGGGAGTAATTAAACTCATGACCCTGCACTTTCCAGGAGAATTTAGTTGCCACTTCAGTACTAACCAATTGCTGCCCATTAGCAACCTTGACCAACATTGGAGTATCCTGGTCAATGTGGCAACCTAGTAAATTGGCTGTATTTTTCTTAATAAAGCTAAGAGTGCTTCCAGTGTCTATCAATATCTGCACCCTCTAACTACAAACCTCCCCAATTATCCTCATGGTTTTAGCACTAATGGAACCAGTAATAGCATTCATTGAAATTTCTGATTCTGGTATAGGTTCATTATCTGGTACTAAGAGTTCCACATACTCTTCATCATGTTGCATTTGGGAAAGCTCTTGCTCTTCAGCCATAGCTAAATAAAAAACCTTAGGTTTACACTTGTGACCAAAAACATAAGTTTCATCACAGTTGTAGCAAAGCCCATTTTCTCTCCTAGCAGCCATCTCTGCACTTGTCAATAGTTTAATAGGAACCTTGCTAAGATTTGGTGAATCAGGCTTCTGGTTAGTCACCACCTCTGTTTTCTTGTAATTCTGGTATTGATTATTGAAAACCTTAGGAACTGGTTTCACCCTCTTGGATAGGGCATCTAATGTGAGCATCTGTTTCTGCCCAATCTCAACAGCATCCTACAGAGTCTGTGGTCTGACTAACAATAAGAAACTTTGCATTTCATCAGCCAACCCACTAATAAAATTAGCCACAAAATATTCTTCAGAATATTTCATATGATTGCTTAGCATCAAACAAGACCCAAGCTCTTCAAATTTCTCCACGTATTAAGAATAAGTACCTGTTTGCTTGAGGTTCTTAAACTCCATTAAAACCTTCCCTTCACTAATGTCATCAAACCTTGCAGCCACGACCTCCAAGAACTGTTTGTTCCCAGCTAATATCCAAAATACTCTCGTACCCAGTATTTTGAAACCATTGGAGTGCCTTTCCCTCAAAGTTGTGGATAACCATTTGCACCATGTTATCATCACTAATAGCAGGTGTAAGTTTGAAGTAGGTATTACACTTAATGATCCAAGATCTAGGATTAGATCCATCAAACTTAGGGAAATCAACCCTATGAAATGAGTTTCAATTACCAGACTGTGACCCATCTATTCTGAATTTAGAAGTATAAGCTGAAGACGAAGATCCCGAACCTTTAGCGAACTGGAAATAGTGAGGAGGCTTACCCAATATAGATCCAGAAGATTTAGGATCATCCCTGCCTAGATTCCTCAACTGTAACTGTAATCAGCCAAGAGAGTTGTCAATTTATCACACTTTGCATCAATTCCAGTCATTCTATCATTCATTTTTTGATCGACGACTTGGATCATTTCTTGGATCTTCTCCTCTGCGGCTGTCTTCTTCATTGTTTCAGTTTGCAATATTTGATCTAGTTTTCCTCTGTGCTTCTTGCAGCTCCTTCATCCTGGTGTTGTCTGCCATCAATTGTGCCCAGAATTTTGCTAGAAAAGAAGCAAAACTTTGGCTCTAGATACCAATTGTAGTGGCCCAATATGTAAATCAATGTTTGTATAATGTATTTCCTGGTAATTGTGAACAAAAGATAGAACGAGAAGGGAGAAAGAGAAAATAGAAATGAAGAAAGGAGGAATTTGATAATTTTCTGCTTAATCCATTACTTGAGAAACAAGAGACTATATATGGGATTTTATGGTCCCCAGCTACAGCCAAATACTGAAATAAGAGTTGCTGAAAATAGGAAATAAATGATAAAGCGGTTTTAAATAGGAGCGCTACTCCAATCTGCAATTCTCAACTTTTAGCCACTGGTTTCTTTTGACTTGGTCAAAATTGTCAAGCTTTTCCTTTCTCCATCTTCCAACTCGAGCCCTACTTCTCTCCCCAACTCCACATCCAGCTCCTCTACTCCAAGACACACCTCCACCGCATCCACGACTCCCAGGCCCGTGACACCGCGGTTTAGTTTAATGACTACAACTCAACTGGAACGATTTTTGAAGAGATTTGGAAAAATCGAAATAAGCGTTCAATTATTTTGATTAATTCGATTCGATAATTGAAATAAATTTAATTTTTGATTTGAATATGGCTTTCAAAAATTCAATAATTTGAATTTGAATAATTTTTTTGTCCGTGCCCAATAAATTACCAGATACCCCTACCAAAACATATATACTTATCCGAGTAAAACAACACAAAAATATTAATGCACTTAACTTCGTACTAGGATTTTCGCCTAACCTTTTTCCTAAATTATTTTTTGGTAAGTAAATTACGTTGAGTAATAGCTAAGAAAATAGTAGAAATCTTATGAACCACATTCCACAGAGTGAGTAGTTCAAGAATTGTAGATAGTTCAGATTCAGTTTGCAAGCAAAAGTTAAACACAAAATCCAACCATTTTGAAGCAAAAAGTGGTATGGCCTTATCTAATGGGCACCCACAATTTTTGTAGTGATTTTAATCTCACCTCATTATTATACAGTCATTTTCAATGGTGCCAAGTGCCAGCTTCCAATGTCCACACGTTTTTCTTTTTTCTCTTGAATAACAACTACAAAAATTTGATCTACCTAATACAATCATAAACTAAAACCTTAGTCATTAATCAACCCAAGATTTAGGATATTTATGCTAGAATACCTGGTTTCATTAATTAAGCGGAAAATGCGTATGCCACAAAATATGTTGAAAAAAATTGCTTAAAATGTGAAAGGAAAAATATATATGTTTGTTGTAAAACATTGGAGCAATGGTGGGGAGATTTGGGGCCCAACCAAAGTTAAATGGACAAAATTCAACAAAAGGTAAGTCGAGATGAGAAATCACTACTCATTACAATGGGGCACACCAACTTTCTCTAACTCAAAATATGGTCAAACTTTTAAAATATCAAATTTGTGCCGTAATTAACAAATGGACTAATTAAGGAGTATTCCTATTCAAGATTCCTAGCACAAGGGACCCTCCTTGCAATCAAAGTTCCTATAAAGTAGTATGATACACTGATAGTAAAATATTTGGCATATATACATATTAAAAGAGTCTCTATAATATTTTTCCGAGACATGCAATTAAGATATGATTATGTATTTGAATTTTCTTGATCTATTACTGGTCGTAGGATGTTGTAATTTGGAACAAACTAACCCTTCCCTGAGGGTGTCGATATTTAGCTTTACTAGAAGTAGCTAGGGCAGTAAACATGCCGAGGCGATGCTAGTTGGCGCAAGTCTTGTTCATTTAAATATTTAAGTGTTTGAGCTTGTCTTAAGTTCGATTTGAATTTTTATCTTATTGATCGAGCTTGGTTCGCCATTCAATTATCGAGTTCCAGCTAGGTCCGAATTCGAGTCATGTGATACTCGATAATGTAGTATTCAAGCTTATTGAGCTCGGCTCATCAAATATTCGTATAAATAAAGTTCGTGTTCTAGCTCGCAAAAAACTCGTGAAAAACTAAAAATATATTCAAATGTACTCTTGATTTTGATTAATTTGTAACTCAGGTTCAAGCTTGATCTGGCTCGATTGAAGGTTCGCGAAGAGGCTTATGATCAAATGAATTCAAACATGTTTGCGAGCTCGATGAGCAAAATACAGTCAAGCTCGAGCTCGGCTCAATAAAATTATCGAGCCCAAAATCGGAGACTTAAGCTCGGCATGCTTACTATCAAGCCGAACATCGAACGAACGTTTTTTTGAGCCAATAGTTAAATAACTTGCAAGTAGGCATGGACTGGCTTCAAACAAAACCTAATCTAACAACCTCTTTACTATAAAAAACAAAATTAAACAAAAGTTTTAACAGGTTTTCTACACCAATCAAATTCAATCACCAAATATACACACACTAAGCGTACATATACATTCCAAGCGCAAAATTCCAAAGTGACATAATTTTGAAGACTGATATTAGAAGAGTGATGAGTCGTCAAGTAATGTTCACCTAAACCCTAGAAAACATTTTTCCTTAATCCAAAAGTAACTAAGAAGCGACACATATATATGTATACATGTTCACTACTCTTGAACTAAATCTGGTCGAAATATGTAAGAGTTCAGTTTTTTCCAAGATTCCCCATGTCTTGCTTTAACTTTACACTAATTTATGAGTTTTAATCATTAAAAATCGGACATCTTTTAGGAATATCTGCATGACTTTTTGACAGTTGCGACCTTTCTCCCTTAACCATAATGGACGGGAAAAAAGGCTATTTGCCATTGGGTTTATGGCTACTGCTTGCTATCTCTTACCACTTACAAAAAGTGATTAACTTTTCTTTGCAATAATTCTTAAAGTAGCTCAATCGGAATCTTAAGCCCATGAAAACTGATTTTTAAGAAAAATATAGTATAAGTTTTTAAAGTATATGCATGACAGAGAAGTGGAGTGCCTGCATATCCATGAATCATTATTGATATGTTGCTTGTAGATTGGGACTCCTATCCCACTAACAATGTCATCACAACTCTAGCAATAATATTTTTGGAAGTCATTAGTAACTTTTTCTTCTTATTGAATTTGTAATGAATTAGTAAATTTTTTAAAGTCAACTGACAATGCTCGCAAGAGGCAATTAATTAAGAAAGATCAACTGATAACACACAACAAGATTCAACCAATTTCTAAGCGGTGTTTTGGCTCAACTTATAAGTTCTTTAAATCATTAAAAATAGACTCCAATAGCTTATAAACTCTAAAAAATAATAAGTTCCTCAATTCCAACTAAAATTTTCATAATTATATAAACAACAATTATTTTACAAAAATATTATAATTTTACTATATATAATTTGTCATTTTCATCATCGTATATATCCTTCTAATTCGTTACAATTTTCTATCTCAAACTCATAATTTTCTTTTTATCTTATAAGCTAATGCAATTATTCAAATACTTTAACAATTTAATCTTCTTAAACATATTTTATAAATTATTAGAACTTATCTTTGAAATTAGCTTAGTAAAAACCCCCTAAATCTAATTCGGAGCAATATTTCCATCACTATGCCACTTTAGCTACAGACATATATTGTCAATTGCAATTTTTTATGAGAAGAAAAAAAGAAAAAGAAATTGAAAAGCAATATTAGCAGGTGGTGACAATTATGAGTTATAATTTGATGTTACGTGGATTATTCAAACAGTTAGACTTACCTCCAAAATTTTGAACTGACAGTAGAAAGAAAGCCAAAATAATTGCTCCTTCCTTTTCTCAGTCCTTTATTAACCCCTCTCTCTTCACATGTGCTTCCTTTCCTTACCACACTAAATCTCCAAACCTCTCTCTCTCTCTGAAAATGTCTGTAATAAGCGAGAAATCACCGAAAGACTGCGCGACGAAGAAAGCAAGCAGCAAGTTGGAGAAGAAGACATACTTGTACCTGTCGACACTCCTCCTGTCTCTACTCTCTCTCATCCTCCTCATCTATCTCATCCTCCACCCCTCAAAGCCTCACTTCTCCCTGAGAGAAGCCGACATCAATCAGCTCAACCTCTCCTTCCCATCCCTCCTCAACTCCTCCATCCAGATCACCCTCCAATCCGACAATCCCAACACCAAAGTCGGCATCTACTACGACGAGTTCGTGCTCTACGCCTCCTACAAGGGGCAGAGGATCACCCCGGAGGCGGGCCTCCCCCCCTTCTACCAGGGCCACGGGGAGACCAGCCTCCTCAGCGCCTCGCTGGTCGGCTTCCAGCTCCCCGTGGCCCCCTCCTTCGCCTACGAGGTGCAGCGCGATCAGACCGCCGGCAGGCTCGCCCTCACCTTCAAGGCTATGGGCAAGCTCAGGTGGAAAGTCGGGACTTGGGTTTCGGGGAGGTATAGGTTTATTGTCAGCTGCGTCGCGGTCATGCCGCTTGGCCCCACCATGCCGTCGCCGCCATTGCGTTCCAGACAGACCTCGCACTGCTCTACTTCTATGTGACTTCATTCTTTCTTGCATCGTAATATTTGTATATATGTAATAAGCCCGCTTATTATGATGGTAATTTCTTGATTGAGTATTGTTAGTGTGATTGATTGATGCATACGTTAATGGAGATGGAAAGGTTGTATCTAGCTACTTGTTTGTTGTATGATATGGAAGCAAAGGGAAGTGGGATTTGTGGAGTCATTTGCTTTTTTGGTGATATGATTATGGTTCCACGGTTTTTAGTCTTTTACCATTTGAGAGATGGGATTTTTTTCAAGTGGGAAATTAATGTGAATTTTGGTGCATTGTTGATTGAGGAATATTTGTGAGTGTCTCAGTCTCCATGCCCGCCCTCTTTAGTTT
Source organism: Salvia miltiorrhiza (assembly GCF_028751815.1). Taxonomy (NCBI): domain Eukaryota; kingdom Viridiplantae; phylum Streptophyta; class Magnoliopsida; order Lamiales; family Lamiaceae; genus Salvia; species Salvia miltiorrhiza. The sequence continues at coordinate 144,688 of NW_026651510.1, forward strand.
ATAATGGGAAGTGCTTTTATCGAACACTCGTGGGCCCACGTGTCGCAACATGATTGGTTGTTCCTACACTCGATCAAATAGATGCACGCCCGCTACATTTGATATACTACTCCAACAAAGACTCAAAAGAGTAGCTCGTAATTGGACTCAAATTTGGATTTGGAGAAATTAGGGCAGCAAATTTCCAAGAAATTGGGCGAATCATGATTAGTTTCAATACATATGTAGCAATGCTTTTGATTTGTCTTTTTATTGTAACTTATTATTCCACGAATCTCAATGGAGATCTCCAGAAAGTCATCATATTTTGTCAACCCACACACTAGTATAATAAAGAAAATCTTGATTTATTTAATTTATTTTTTAAAATAAAAATAGGATTTAGTTATTTTACTATATTCTCTACATTGTACTTATTATTATTTTTTAATAAAAATAAAAAAGTTATCAAAAAATTACAAAAAAATAATTACAATGTAGAGAATATGATAAATAACTAAATCTTATTTTTATTTTAAAAAATAAGTTAAATAAATTAAATTATTTTTTATTTAGGTAAATTGTGGGTGACCACAATGTGGCTGTTTAGCATTAGTCTAGAAAGATTTTGTACATTTGGGGTTGTATTATTAGGAGGGTCCATCCAAGAAGATAAACAGTGTCCCTTCTATTACCTTGGAGAAGAAAAGCAAAAAAGGGATCTAAACAAGGAAAAAAGCTGTTTTTAACTTTTTAGAGTTTCCAAAAGCTCCAGCTGCTTCTACCTAATATGTTTGTCCCTACAAACAATGCAGTCAAGTTCCCAAATTTCCTTCACACACACACACACGAGAGAGAGAGCTGAAGAAGAAACTCCCAGAAGTGTACAACTCTGTTTACTGCAGTTAAATGTGGTAATCGAAAGTCTAGGTTCGTGTCCATCAAATATCTTTCAAAAAAATTATTTGTTGAAAACAAAAAGGGGAGATCTATTTCGGGATCTGCAAAAGTGTCTTGAATCCTTTAGTTTTGTGCTAGATGGTTTGGCGATGTTTTCTGTCCGAATTGAAATTCTGTTTTTGACTGTATTTTGGGTTTGTTCTGCCCAGCACCTCTGCTACTCGCCTCTGTTCAATAAAGGGTTTTGACATCAGCGGTGGACTTGGCTTTGAAATCAGCGGCAGCGCCAAAAGTTTTGAGGAAGAAACTATTCCTTAATTAACAATAATTTAAGTTGAATTAAAAATGACACTAATCATGTATCATCCATCTTTTCCTTTAATTTGATTCTTTTTAATCTCCGATGCCGAAAATGCATAGACCATGAATAGGCAGCATGTAAAGTTAATTTCAAGTGCAGTAAACACAATCTAAACAGAAGAATTCTCAAACAACAATTTACCAAAACGCAAGCCTTTAATCTCATTGCACGATGTTATTGTTACAAATATTTACAACAAACCTCCAACTTTTGTTGAACAAGGCAACATACTCTTACCATTTCAGTCCAACCACAAAACATCTATATGAATCTTCAAAAGGGGAACAACATATCTCTCTTATTGGTTAATATACATACATTGTCGTAATCACAAGATTCAAAATCGTTTTCATAGATTAAAATACAGAGAGTATCAATGGGGGGATTGAACTCACCTCAAATTCAATCAGAATCAACCCACTTCCAAAAATGTTTTTTACACGAAACGGCGGAATCCGCCGCACTCGCTCCCTTCTCATCTAACCCGCCGTACTCATCCGTCTCCTCCGTCGAGAACTCGCCCTCCGGCAAACCCTCCACCTCCGCCTCCACCGTGTGCAGGAAGTAGCGCGCCGGCAATCCCGGATACGACGCCGAGACGCGCTCCTCCACCTTCTTCACATACGATTCCGGCAGGATTCTCACGATTCCACTATCCCCGTCGCAATTATCGATCCCTAGAGTTCCAATTTTGACCGACGATCCTAACCCTAATTCCTCTTTCACGGCGCGGTAAACCGCCGCCTCGACCGATTCGCCGGGCTTCATCTTCTCCGACAGCGGGCGGCCGCGGTGCCTCACGTCGCCGTTGGACAGCTCCTGATGCGATTCCACGAGGATTTTTCCGTCGCTGCGGACGATCTTAACGATGACGACCTCGACCGTGCGAACCGGAGGGACGGAATCGGCGAGAGAGGTCTCGCCCTCGGCGATCTCCAGCCACAGATTGTGGACATTTTTGGTGCCCGGCTTGACGCCCCACGATCCGAAGAGGTCGGCGGCGAGGCGCGGGCGCAGCCAATCGGAGAGCGTCTGCGGCGTGGCGAACGGCGGCGGCAGGCGGCGGGGGCTCGTGAAGGGGGAGGACATTTTGGGGAATCTGCGGGGGTACAACGGGAAAGAGAGTTTGCTGTTGTTGTTGGGGATGAAGAGAATGGAGGCGGGTTTGGGAGAGGCAGAGAAGAGGGCGAGGAGAGAGAAGGCGGTGAAGATGACGTCAGGGAGTGACGTGGGCTTCTTCAGGAGATGGGGCGGCGGTGGGATCGGTGGTTGGGGCGGCGGTGACGGTGGCATGTCAGCTAGGGGTGGCGGTGTTTGGTGGTGGTGATTTGGGATTCATTTATGATTTCTTGATTTTTAGGGTTAAGGATTTTGGGTTAAATTGGGAATAAGAGGTGGGGATTTGAGGTTTATCAAGGATCATATATTTCAAGATTTTGTGACATGAGAATGTTTGTGGTGGACTGCGATTTGGAATAGGTTTGACGTGAATATGATGGGACATATCTTAATACTTCCTCCATCCCGGCTTTTGGTATCCAGTTGAGAACGGCACGGGTTTTAATAAAGTGATTGATGTGTTGTGAGTGGAATAAGGGTTCCACATTTTATGTGAGAGTTAAAATAATTAAAGTAGAGTAAGGGCCCATTTACTTTTACCAAAAATAGAAATGGATACTAAAATGTGGGACTGCCAAAAAAGAAAAGTTGGATACCAAAAGCTGGGACGGAGGGAGTATTATTCAAGGTATTTGATTTCGATTTTATCCAAGTAGATCTAATTTATCACGTTATGCTTAATCGATTGTGAATTTGCTTGTACTTGTTTCCTCAGAGTTGGTCACAGACTCACAGATAGGTCTAATTTTAAGGTAGAGTCACGCAAATGCGCCCCTTCCTACTAAACTTTATTTTAATACGACACTTCGACTAATGAATTTGCATCCCTTGGGGTTTGCTTGAGAACACTATTCATTTGTAATAAATAAAAAAGGAAAAAGTTAGAGAGAAATTAATTTGCGCCTGAAAAAAAAAATTTTAAAAAATGAGATGCTCTTTCATGCGCTCGAGTCTACAGTGTGCTCGGATCCCTTCTAGCTCGACCTGACTCGAATCCGGGTCCAACATATCAAAAAAAAAAAATCAATTGCAACGAATCTTTGCTCATTTGCAGCGCAATCTTCCCTTCACTTCATTCGCAGCTTTTCCTTCATCTCCATTGTCAGCCTTCGACGCTTTCACGATTAAGTTTGACCCACCTCGCCAGCGAGCGTCATGGCTCGATCCTCTCCAGCTGCCAACGATCAATTGCTGCTCAATTCTCTCCGGCAGCAATTATTTTCGTCGCCGATGAGCCTATATTTGTGCTCGTTTTTGTGTTTGTTTTAGGTTTAGATAGTCTTTTTCCTTTATTTTTGTTAGTGTCTTGTGCCTGGGAGGGCATAGTTCGGAAGAGAGCCCTGTTTTGGGCATAACGTGCATGTAGGGCATAATATTGTTGTAAGTCACGAGAGAGGTATGGGTATCAAAACAGAGGCGTTTTAAGGCATAAAGCAACCGACATTAAAGACCAAAAGTCTAAAGTAAAGGTGGCCAAATGACTCAACCCTCTGCCCAAAGTATCGCGCAGAATCCAGTAGCATTAAACGAAAGGTCCGGGGCAAAAAGACGGCACAACAGATGGACACAGTAGGACTGACGTGTGGGCGCGTGATCAGGGCAGAAGGTGATGATCATCCATGAAGAGGCCGATAGGGTTAAACCATTACTCTATCCACAAAGATTCGAATCTCCAAAATTAGGTCTGAAGATGTGGATGAATCGTGAGGATGAGAGACTCCTTGCTCCAGCCGAATCACTATGGGTTGGGCCTTCTCGAGCCTAGATCACGCCTATAAATACTTGAAGGCTTCACGCCAGATGGTACCATTGAGAGACCATTGCTGCTGTGCTTTAAATTTGAGAGATTGTGAGGGAACCAAAACTTGCCCCTGTGTGGGCATATTATTTTATTTTATGTTCATGTTTTATGCAATGCTTTTGACAGTATGTATTATTTTATTGACAATATTACGTGTGAACAGACTAAAGAAAATTAACTGAATAACGTAAAATAAATAGAATTATAATAGTACTATTGTAAACACAAATCAAACTTGCATACAATTTTCCATGTTATGAAGCAAATGCTAAAAGGATATTTTTCGCCCCCTGCCACTGCCGCTTGCGAGCCCAGATTCCAGCGGGTCACTGCTACTGTTCGGCTGAGGCAGGGGATTTCGACGGATATATAAGAGGCGGATATGGGCGGATCTTCCAACCGCTGCCCCCTCCCCTTTCCCCACCCTCCGCCGCCACCACCTCCCACATCCGCACTTTCGTTGGACCCTCTCCCTTCCTCCAGCTCCACCGATTCATTTCTCTTCCCCCACCCTACGTTGCCACTTCCCCTACAGTCGCATAACCTCCTAGATTCGGTTGGAAGTCGCCACAGACCAGCCGAATTTTAGGAAGAGGGGCGACCGAATTCGAACGGAATAGGGGGCTAGGGCTCGATCCTTGAATAGAAGGGACGAGCGGCATTTGGTCCTTGCCGATTTTGGAACTTATAATGTCGCTGCGAATCTAGGCGACGATGAATCACCGAGAATTGAGGCCCGTCGATCTACCTCGCCGGAGAAAAGCCGTGACAACAGCGATTCCAAAAGAAGCTAGAGCTCAGTTTGAAGAGTATAACCTGAAGAGAGAAAGGGTGAAGAGAGGAGCATATGGGAGTAATGGTCATTGAATGCTCATCGGAGGAGGAACAACGATGCTGGTGGCGGCGGCGGGTGGGAGGGAAGGGGAATTAAGGTTTGGGGGTGGGGGTGGGGGAGGTTGGGGAAAATGATGACGTGGGGTTTTTTTTTCTTTTTTCTTTTTTTAATCTTTTTGATATGTCATAAATGTGCCGCCGTGACATTTCCAGCTGCCACCGTGTCAATTCCGACTGCCACCATGTAATTTTCGGCGTCGGCGTATGAAAAAATCGGTCACCGGATAAATTTGAGACAAAAATAAAAGATTATGGATTCAGAAGTCGATTTTTCAAATTGGGAGCAAAAATCAATTCCAAGAAAACGTTATGGATGAATTTGGGGAAAGGAAATCGAAGGCGAAATTCTTTGTATTTTTGGGTGGTGAGTTTTGCTCGAATTTGGAGAACCAAGACCGTTGGGGGGAAAGGGGAGGATGGCAACATGGGAGTGGAAAGGGGAACATACCGTTGGGGGGAGGTGAGGATGTCGGCGGGGTAGGGAAAGGGGAGGACGGTTGACAAAAATAGATAAAAAGAAAAAGAGGGAGGGAGAAGGGATTCGATGTTGACAAAGAAATGAGTGGGGTGGGGTAGGAGTTGGGGTTAGGGATGGCAATGGATCTTGGACCCGGCCCAAATCCGTGGATCCAGATCTGGATCTCAATTTTTAAAACGGATTTGGATCTAGATCTTGAAATTTTAGATCCAGATCCGACCTGTGGATCCGTTTTATTTAATACTCCATCCTCCCAGTCAAGATGATACATTTATTTTCGGCACGAGATTTAAGGAATTGTAAATTAGTGTTTTAAGTATGTAGTATAAAAGTGATAAAGTAGGAGAGAGAAGATAATAAGGGAGTGATTAATTAGTTGTAATTCTGCAATTAAAATCTCTTATTTTTTCCATATTTAGAAATGTAGCATCTTCGTTGGGACGGATGAAGTATATATATATATTTTATTTTATATTTATTTTATTAATAATATTAAATATATTAAAAATTAAAAACAATACACTTTGGAGACTTTTTTTCTTACGAAATGTAATTTGGAAGACTTGTTATCATTGACTCGAGCATTGAGATTTGTTTATTTTGAATTTTTAGTGACTTATTTTTCTATGTTGAGACTTTATATTGCATGAATATGTTTTGTAGAATATTTTTTATGATGGAAACTAGATGTTGTTGATTTTGTGATTTTTTTTTATAATTTAATTTTAAAAAAGTAGATCCATGGATCTGGACCCGTGGACCTGCGGATCTGGATCTGGATCCCAAATTTTCAGATTCGTTGGATCTGGGGTGGATCTAGATCTCATAAATTAAAACGGATCTGGATATGATATTGATGAGATCCGGTCTAGATCCAGCCCGTTGCCATCCCTACTTGGGGTGTGACGTGTTTTATGTTGAGGCAGAGGAAGTGATGTGTTTGATGTTGAGGCAGATCGAGTGGTGTTGAAACATTGCAATACCTAACTTTTTTTTTTAATTTATTATTTAAGGTTAAAATGATAATTTACTAATTAATTCTAGAGTTATATTTTGTCTACCAAATAAGAATATTGTCTAAGATTATATCTTACTTATCAAACACGTATAAATAATAATAATATCACCCAAATTTTATCTATCACACTTTATCTCAACTTAGACACTGTAAAATTGAAATAGTGTAAAATTGAAAATTGTGATTAAGAACACAAATACTCGATCCACACTCAAGCAACAAACAAGAAATCAAAAGAAAACAATAAGAACTCTCAAGATTTAACGTGGTTCGGATCAAAGATCCTACATCCACAGGAGGGTGAACACTTGATGTTTTATTGATGATAGAAACGAGAATTACAGATACAGCAACACAGCAATCACGGCTGCAAAAACACTCTCAAAAGCTCAATGAGAATCATACACTATATCACTCGCAAACTCTCTTCTTCTCTCAACAATGACTAGCCTCCCTCCAACATAGTGCCTCCACCCTTGTTCAGCCTCCACATTAGCGCCGCCTACACCCTAGCGCAGCCGGCGAAGAGAGCCCTTTTCAGAGGCGGTGGTTCTTGAAAGCCCCAGATTTTGATTATTTGATTTTTTGTTTGTTTGATTTCGATTTTGATTTTGACACAGAAAGAATCAGATTTTGATTTTTTTTTAATTTAATTTCGATTTTGATTTCATTTGAATTTTTGATTTTGAAACAAAAAGGGCCAAATTTGATTTCTGGTTTCCTTTGTTTCTCATTTATTATTGGGTATAAAACTCTTGTTCCTGATTTATTGTTGTTTTTCTGTTTTTGATTTATTGTTTTCCTTTAACTATCTGCAAGTTGGGTGATTTGTTGTGTATGTGTGTGTGAATAACAGCAAAAGTATCGCCACAATTTTATTTCAGTTTCAATTGATTTAATTATCTACTTTAAGTTTATCTGAATAAAAAAATATGAAATGTTGAAGCTAATTATATTTTCGATTTTCAGTAATTAATTATTTCGAAAAGAAAATTACAATGCAAAGTGGAGGAAAAATTAAGAACAATAAATAATTACTTAAACACAACACTAAACAAGTGGGACACATACTTTTACCTTAATTTTGTTCTTCTTAATCTCCGTGCCGAAAAGGCACGTGCCATGAATAATGGGACGGAGGGAGTACAAGAGGAAAGCTATCAGACCTAACTGCTGTACTTAATCTAGGCCGTAGAATATAGCTAAAATAATCCAACGGTAGAAGGAAATCAGCTGCCCTAAATTAGTTACAATAAATTGATCATAATTGCACTCCAAACCTTTGTATTCTTCTATATTGGTGAATGGTCCCTGCTGCATTACTTCAAGACCAAACAAAACTAACAAAAATGATATACTCTATTTACTAACTTATGGAGTAATATTTATAATAATTTGGTGACACTAATTCGTACAAAAAATGGGAATTTGGTGATATCAACTTGTGTTTTCAAGTTTTTTGCATTTGAATTTGGTTTTTGACCTTTTTGTAGGACGAGTCAAATTGCAATATTCTAATATTCGTTTGACAGTATATTTTATTTTTACAATATTTCATCGTCATCCGGTCCAATTGGTGAAACCGACCTTTGCTGTACCGACTGTGATGGGCATATGACTCTTGGACACAAAAACTGCTCTAAACCGAAGATATAAAGAATTGATGTCGACACTTGAATCAATATTTTTTATTCTGAGGAAAGTGGCGGTGTCACTGGATTACTATTCCAGAGTGATCGACCATCGGAGAGAATTGTTTGATTGCTGTTGTCCATATATGTTTATGCTACGGCTGCACATAGTCTTGCGCAATTTGGAGCTACCAATGAGCTGGACTCCAGATTTTCCTAATTGGCTTCGGGATATTGTGCGGGATGCATTGAGTAATGAATTTATGTCTTCTGTGTTTCAAAATATATATATATATAATTAATATTTTAAATTGAATTTGTTGATAAATATATGTATAAGCAATCGTGCCGACATTTCAAACATTGCCTTGATCTTGAGCTTTACAAAGAGAGAGCTTTTACATTTACATATTTGTAGTTTGAAAAACATCTCATTGAAGCTCCTCCATGAAGCAATCCTCTCCAAACAAGTAGACCATTCTCTGTGACCTCCATGGATCTTTCCCTTGGCCCACCTCGCCGGAGACCAGCTGAGCTCGACACACCGGGCACGTTTCGCCACCACGGTCCATCCAAGAATCGATGCACTCGACATGAAAAGCATGCTCGCAATTCCCAAGTTCCCTCACATTATGCCATGCCTCTACTCTGCTCAAACAAACTGCACACCAACAATCATCCTCTACTTTTCCATTGTGTGACGTCAAGGTTGCATATTCGACAATCGGGAGACGATTTTTGTGGATGGATTTATTCGTCAAGTAATCTGGAAGCAGCACCAGTGAAGGGGATGGACGGAACTCATTATCGTCGTGTTCAACGTTGCTTCTTCTAGGAGATGGCCTCGTCATCAGATTTGAGGAGATGAACTTCTTCAAGGGTTTTAGTGGAGAGTAGTAAGAAAATCCCATTTTAAGAAGTGATTTTGAGGGAGAAGAGATGAAAATTTGGATCTTGGAGTGGTCATATATATATTGCTTCATGTGATCAACTGTAAGAGATCCAACTTTATGGCATTATGTGGGGAATTATTCCAAGTGGGAAAAGTACAATTTGCTATTTATATATATAAATTTAATTTGAAGTCCCCACGTTATCTAACCCAAGGAAAAATGCAACCAGCAGGTACAATTCATGACTTTAATTTGATGTTCTTTCTTGTTGTATGTCATAATGAGATAAGACCACTATGGAAAATGAGATTAGTCTTTGTATATGATAATGAGATCAGACTTGTATAACAAAAATGAGATTAGTCTAGTTACACGTAACTATCAAGATTTGAAGAAAAACAGAAAAAGATGCATAGATGCGATACTCAAATCATAAGGAACTCGAGTAATAAGATTCACGCGCGACAAGACAAATTGTGCTATTTGTGCGTTCGGTCGACATGAGATTATTCGAGATTATGTTGGTCCGAAATTAATTTTATCATAGGGGGTAAGCCATGATCACAATCCAAGACTATTTATATGTGGTTGTCCCGAGATTAAATATCGGACCGTAGATACCCAACTGAACAAGATATTATAAGATTAATCTAATATAATCCTATCTCATCCTTCAAACCGAACGATCCTTAATTTCATATTAATTAATGTTTGCCGTACTTTTTATTTTACACTAGTGTGTAACTCGTCGAAATTCAACGAATATATAGTATAACGTTTGAGTATCAAATTGTAAAAACATCACATATTATAGTCGTTTTTCTAATTTAGATTCGAGATCCATTGTAATAACAAAAGCACATAGAAATATTGACTAACTTCGTTCTACAAAATATTCAAAAATACAATTCAATTGCATCATCCAACAAAATAAAATGCAATGACTATCCTAAACAGTGCCATATGAAGTTGCACAAATTAAGTTTTGCTTATTTACCAAAGAATAATTATGAGCTCCATTTACACACTTTATTATACTCATTTTGTACACAATATCGTTGTCACTTTATGAACGACACATATTTTAATAAAGTGGTGAATAGTAGTTGATAATAGTAGGTATTGTTGTGAGTGAAGCTTGTGTCTCACTATTATTGTGAGTTGAGTTTGTGGACTCTGCTACTACAAATGGAAGTGACAAGGATATTATAATTGTTTTTCTAATTTAGATTCGAGGTTAAGATTGTGAATATTATTGATACATAAAAATTGTAATATATATTTAAAGAAAATTATAATATCAAACTATATATTATTTGGACAGTTATTCTGATTTTGCTTTCACCAAGTCCTAAAAGAACATAATTCCATAAATCAAATAGTTATACGTATATATAATATTTTTAAATATAATAAAAAATATACTATGTAAAATAAGAGAGATGTGAGAGAAATATTTATTTTAAAACTTCTAACATATATAACTTTTTTTTATTTAAATCTATTATTTAGTACGTTTTTATAGATCAATTTAATCTCTTGTCACTGTCTTTAATTTTGATGTGCTCGAATTTTACACCCTTTAATTCGCGAAGAGAGGAGTTCACCTGTGGTATGCGATGGGTCGAGAGGAAAGTGGAAATTGCTAAAGCCGGAGAAAGAGAAATTGTATTAAGTATTTCAATAGCGTGTGTTACATGTATGGCTGCATTTTCTATTTATAGGCGTATACATCAGGGGTAAATTAGTAATTACACGGATGATAGTGACCCCAGCAGTTAGGAAGAATCTTCGAGGTTGTTATTGATCAGTTATGCTTTCAGCCTTTCCCAGCGCTGCGCTTGTCCACCAGCTCTGAAGCTTCTGTCCTGGCTATGCCAGCCCTGCTTGAGTCCTAGCGTTGCTTCTTCCCTGTTCTCTGACTATGTCAGCCCTGACACCTATAGCGTCCAAATCCTTTCGGGATGGCCCTGAAGCTCCTGCTCTTCATGCTTTCCTCCAAAAATACTATTCAAGCTCTTTTCCTCACTTTCGTTCCCAACGCTTATGACTCTGATGCTGTCAGGTTTACCCTACGCATATTTTACTCCTCATCAAATTTGATATGTAAATTGAATATATTACTATTAATTGAAATACATGTTTTTCAAGAAAAAGAAAAGATAAAAAAGAAAATAAAAAGAAATGATTTTTTTTTTATCATTTATGGAAAATTTCTATATTTGGACTTGAGTTTCCATGTTGAGAGAGAATTATTATTTGTAAAACAATAAAATAAAATCATTTGTATATTATTAAAAAAAGTAAATGTAGAATTGCAGAAGAATAAAAAAAATCTCTCATTAATCAACGTAAGACCATGAATTAAGGACCTGATAAGAATCCCAAAACTATATTATATAATGACGATGCTCTCACTAAAGTAAATTCAATGCTATTTTGGGAATATGATTTTTATTTAAAAATCTAAGTACAATTAAATAACTTAAAAGAAGGAAAATGTATCTTAATTTTCTTGTGTAACAAAGGTAGAGAGATAATCAAAATTGTTTTACCAAATTTTTTAAGATTATCTCAAAACAGATATGTTTTACATGCATATAATTTCACATAAAAATGCATAATATTTCACACAAAAATGCATCAAATTTTACAAAAAAATACATTTCATTTTTTACAATTTAATGCATTTTTATGTGAAACTTTATGCATTTTTGTGTGAAATTATATGCATGTAAAACATGTCTGCTTTTTTGGGTGAGGATTGGGGGGGAGGAGGGGGGGGGGAGGGTTTTGGGCGAAAATACCAAATTTGTAAAAATGAAATGCATTTTTCTATTCAAAGTTATATATTTTTGTGTGAAACTTTATGCAATTTTGTGGGAAATTATATGCATGTAAAATATGTCCGTTTTGAGATAATCTAACATTTTTTAATTTTATTTATTTATTATAATATACGAAAATTATATTACGATTTTGTCCCTGTGCAGATTTTGCTTTGGAAAGTCTTGGAAGCCCCTTGCCAAGTGTGACAATCTTGATGCGCCACATGTTTAAAATGTGTGGTCAAGATTGAGTACTACGTATTACCTAAGGACATGATACTACAAAACCCTAACCCTAACCCCTATATATATATATATATATATATATATATATATAGGGGAGGGCTACAGTGAAAACACTTTTTAAAATATAAATATAAACGTTTTTTAATGTACGAATTTTATCCAACAGGGTTACGAATTCATCCAACATAGTTACGAATTGTGAAAAAATAATTTTTTGTTACCTTTGTGATGAGGAGTAATATATGCACAGCAGATGAATCATCTTCGTCAAAGGAATGGACCTCACCAGAGGAGCGGATATGTCAGGGAAATCATTCCCGATCAGAGAAATGACCCTTGCCAGAGAAATGGCCCTTGCCAGAGAAGTTACGTACGCCAGAGAAGTCGCTGAAGAGTGGAGGAACCGCCCGCCTGGGGGGCAAATTTACCACTATGCCCTTGACCACGCGGGAAGCATGCTTCGAAGGCGAAATTACTATTTTACCCCTAGCATGTAATCTATAAATGGCCATTTGTACGCACCTTGTAAATTTACGCTTTCAATACTTTTACTACTGCAACAATCTTTCCTCGTGCTCTCAGCAATCTAGCAATCTTCTCTCACTTTCACGATCAATCTCTAGGTAAAATCCACAATTCACCGATAATTCACCAAACAAACGATCATCGTTCATTTATGCTTTACCACTTTGGGATTTGAACCCAAGACCACGAATTCATACAACAGGGTTACGAAGCAACCGTAGATATTGATGATCTAAGGGCTGAAAATTATTTATATTTTATATTTTAAGAAATGTTTTTATTTTAGTCATCCCCTATATATATATGTATATATATATATAGGGGAGAGCTATTCAGAAAACTCCTCTTAGACTATAAACTTTATTAAAATGTATGAATTATATGTAGAACACCTATGAATTCACTGTGTAAATGTATGAATTACGAAAATTAAATTTTTTGCTACCTATGAGATTCGAACTCAGGACCATGAATTATTCCAACAAGGTAATGAATTAACCGTAGATCTTGATGATCCAAGGGCTGAAAATAGTTCCTATTTTATAGTCTAACTTTGATTTTTATTTTAGCCTTCCCCTATATATATATATATATATATATATATATATATATATATATATATATATATATATATATGGGAGGGCTACAGTAAAAACACTTCTTAAAATATAAATATAAACGTTTTTTAATGTACGAATTTTATCCAACAGGGTTACGAATTCATCCAACATGGTTACGAATTGTGAAAAATAAATTTTTGCTACCTTTGGGATTTGAACCCAGGACCACGAATTCATCCAAAAGGGTTACGAATCAACAGTAGATCTTGATGATCTAAGGGCTGAAAATCATTTATATTTTATACATTTAAGAGTGTTTTTATTCTAGCCCTCCCCTATATATATATATATATATATATATATATATATATATATATATATATATATATATATAACCATCGTATGATAACTATTCTAATTAAATATATTAACCTATAATACAATGAAATGGGAAAACTATCGCGGCGAAAGCCGCGAAACATACATAATAAAACTTACCCTTCTATTATAACAAAACAAGAATAATGCAATTCATGTTTTGAGAATGACCTTAGGTCTATAACGCTCTTCACATATTCTCTTATGACTATTCATGTTTTACACGACACTCACAAAAGTTCTTAATTTTTATTTGATGAATTATTGAAAGCGTTCGAACATGCGAAGTAGATTGTTGTTCTCAAGTTTTATCGTGCATATCAAGAAGCGAATAAAATTAAATAATCTATTGGGTCCCGGGGTGCTATAGAACTGGTGTAAGGAGGGGGGAGGGGGAATACATCAGTAGGCTTCTAAAACTTTTCTTTCGACTGAGGAATACAGAGATAAAACTGAAAAGATGATGGGACACTCAAGGGAGTTTCAGTGGCTTGTAAAAGAGTTCAGTCGAGCAAGAAGCAAAACAGAGTAAGGTGAGAGAATTTTTTGATAGTCTGAAGATTTATCAGCAAGAGGTCTCACACAGGTGCGGAAGCAAGTTAAAAAAGAAAAGTCTTTAGTGCGATAAGTTATGAATTTTAAAGTTTCTCATTTTAAGTTAACCGTTTCAGTTATAGAGTGAAAAATAACAAAGAACATAATTGTAAACTGAAAACTGTAAGAGACACGAGATTTTTACGCAGTTCGAAAATATTTTCCTACGTCCACGGTCAGTCGATCAAGCTGACGAGTACTCGCTTGTGCTTACGGGTGCTCAGCAAACCTTACGATTGAAACAATTATTTCAGTACCAACACGCTGGGTTGGATTTCTCTTCTCTTTTCTCAATCTCGCAAAAATGCTAAGACTCCACTCGTCTTGCTTGCGGGGATTGAGAACTCTTCAAGTCTAGACAACCGTCTATAACTCTATCACTCAAACTCTCTTTTCGCTCTGTTGAAAAGGGGTTTGATCTTCCAACTAAATTACAGAGAACAGGCTCTCTGTAATATGAACTTAGGCTAAAGGTTTACACGGATTGCCTAAGTATTCTAAGAGAATGTAGATAATCAGATATCTTATTTGAGCTTTGTGTATTCTCTTCTTCGATTCAAACTTTGGAGGATTGTGAGTAGGCTGAGTTACAAATTCGACAGAGGTTCAGCTTGTGTGTTTGAATCGGTGAAGAGTGAATTTGAACGTTGAGCCTATTTATAGGCAACGTCTGAATAGATCCGTTGGAGATGTTTTTCAGAAACTGCCGTTGTGAGACATTCTTGAATTTGGGCTCAAGTCTTCAATCTTCTGTTCTCCATAAAGCTAAAAGAGATAATGTCTTCTTTAGCTTGGAAATGGCGTTTGCAGGCCGATGTGACACGAAAAATGAAGCTTTGTGTTAGCAAGGACGACCTCATATCTTTGGCATTTAATGCTTCTGTCATTTGCATTAAATTCACCTTGTATGGTGGTTGACTTCTTTAGCTTCTTGAGGAACGGACTGATATATTCCAAGATACCAGTTAGAATATTGTCACATAGGCTTCAGTGCCACTTCATCAGTCGACTCTGTTGATCATTGTTGAAAAATAGAATAAATATCCTATCCTAGTTTTGAGGATCCCAAAACCCTTAGTTTTCTTTTCTCTAGATTAGCCTCTTCTTTTGAACTCAACTGTTAAAGTTCAATCTTCTAGCTAGACTGAAGGTTACAGGTAACTGAAGTCTCTCCATGTCGAAGACCGAAGAAACTGAAGACTAAAAAGATCAAAGCTCGACTGAAGAAAGAACAACTGAAGGAAGATACAGGTGATGCGAAGGACATCGTGAACTAGAGACGTTCAGTTAAACAGGAAGACAATTTAACTGAAAACAACGAATGCTCAAGCGAAGGACAAAAGCTCTAACTGATTCTTCAGTTGAACTTAAGTCTCACGTGCAAATACGTGTAAACAACGGAGCTTCGACTTGAGTATATCAGTCAACATTCTTCATCAAACTGAAACACTGGCACCCTCATTAAATGCTCCTGCAACAGCATTAAATGCACCAGATATGAAGATCGTCCTTTTTTCAGTACACCAACTTTCCTTTATGTGTCTAAAAATCAGAAGCACCCTGCTCCAAGGACAAAAAGATTCAAACCTTCAATCAATCAGGAGCTAAGAAGATTGAAGCCCTAGCCCAAAGCACGGAATGTCTCACAACGGCTGAAATCCTAAAGATCATCTCTCCAACGGATATATTTGGGACTTCACCTATAATAGAGCTCGAGGAACGCCTTCAATCTTTACCGATTCAAAGACTAACGTTGAAGCTCTATCAAATTCACAAGCCAGCATTAAAATTAGACAAAACTTTGAATCGAAGAAGCGAGTACTCAAACGTTGTAAAATTAGTCTTACTGATTACCTAAACTCTCTTAGAAAATTAGGCAACCCCTGTTGTATCCTAAGCCTAGAATCGATTACTTGAGAGCCTGTTCTCAGTAATCTTAGTTTGAACCCCTTTTCAACCGAGCAAAAATAGTATTTGAGTAGAGAGGAGTTCAGATCAGTGCTCTGACTCCAGAGATCTTAGTCAAGCGCTAGAAAAGGCATTTGCGTGTCTTAGCGTGCTAAGAGTGAGCGAGAAATCCAACCCAGTGTGTTGGTACTGAAAATCTGATTTTCAGTTCAAGGTTTGTTGTGCACCCGTAAGCATAAGCCCAGAGTGTTTGTCAAATTGATCATCTGGCCGTGGACGTAGGAACTTGTTTCGAACCACGTAAAAATTCATGTGTTCTTTATCTGCTTTCAGTTATTCCTATTTGCGCTAATCTTGTTTACAACTGAAACTTGCTTAACTGAAAAGTGAAACTAAGGATTTTACTAAGTGACAAACTTTCTAAAGGCTATTTGGATTAAGTTTAAATTTTCGCTGCTGAGTTATACGTCTAACTGACCAATCAATTGATAGTCAGTAAGATTTGTAACTCTACTCTGTTTTACAAACTCTAAACTGAAGCCTTACGTGGACATCAGTAAAGCTCTGTGCTTGACTGAAATCAAAATACTGAAGTCACTTCAGTATCAGTCTACAACCACTTTCCAACTGAAGTTTGGTTTGTTTGTTTTCCGCAAAAATTGCCTACAAGTGTATTCGCCCCCCCCCATACACCTGTCCAGCAAACCCTCCGGGACCTAACAATCATGTATCTTCAAACTCATGCTTCAGTAAAATGCTCTTCAATCTTCTTCTTCAGTCAACATCCTTCATTCTTCAGTCTGTTGTCTTCATACATTGGTCTTCTGTCTAAACTAATGTGGACCAAAACACTTAGGTCCAGAAAAGAGTATTAGTCTAGAGAAACTTCTATCAGTTTTGGTATCATGAAAACAAGGAGGTTTGATATATCTTTTTGTGTCCCAACATAATCTTATTAGTTAGTTTTGTTGTTGGCTCTAATAGTATAATGATTTGAAGGTCGAACTTTTTGTTCTACCTTTTTGATATTGTACGCTCCGTTATAAATTAATAGAAACTTTTCTTTTGATTAAAAAAAATCAATTTATCATACTCCCTCCGTCCCATAAAAACATGCATAATATGAGACGACACGAGTTTTAAGAAATTTTATAAAGTGTAGTGTGAGTGAAGAAAATGTCTCACATTGATTGTGATGTTTAATGAGAAAATTATTACTATAAATGGACTATGCATATTTTTATGAGACAGACGAAAAAAAATACTATGTATGTTTTTACGGGATGGAGTATATTTTATCAAGTCAAATATAGCAATATTTATTCTTAATGCTAGTAGTAGACAAATAGTAGTTAACATTACCTTTCTGACAATGTAAAAAAAAATTAATGATATTAATGGGAAATGTCTAAGCTACACCCTTCGCACTACACATCATCGTTATGATTTTGACACGTTAGCTAACATAGTAAACCGGTCCCGCTTGAATTAGGTGTGACCAGACCGGTTTGGTCACTTGGAATGCCACTTATTCTTTTCAATACTGTTTGTCCAAATACCGGAATACTGCTGCTATCAGGAAGCTTTGTTAAGTGATTAATTTTTTTTAACTTGTGTCAGAAGCATAACTTGAATTTTTTGCATTAATTTAGTATTGTTTGTTTTTTTTATAAGCACCTCGTATTAAAAAAATGAGTAGTGATTTTTAGACACCTAGGTGGATTTTTGATTGAAACCGATTTTTTGCTAATTTATGGTTTTACTAAAATATACTTTCCTTATATTTCTCAAATACTTATAATCTTATCTTATTTTTTTTGTATTTTTGTTTTTTCCAGTATTGTTTGCCGTTTTTTTTTGCCAAAATTTTTTAATAAAATATATATTTTTTAATTGATTTTTTCGAATTTTGTTATTTTTATATTAAAATATCATTTCTTAAATTCCTCAACTACTTTTAATCTTATCCTATATATTTAGTATTTTCGTTTTTTCCCTATTTTTTCGTTTATTCGAAAATTATTTTTTTCTGAAAAATGAAAATTTTATTATTTTTTTCGAATTTTTATTTATTTATTTATTTCTGAGATTTTGTTTTTTTTTTTTCCGACGAATTTATGAATTGTTGTAAACATAATCCTATAGTAATTATTTTTGCATATATTATTTTTTTATTGTTCTGAAAATTCGAAAATAATTTTTTTTTAATTTAGATCATTTTTTTTCGAATTTTATTTTTTTTTTTCAAAAATTTATGAATTGACTATGTTTTCTTTTAAATTTGTTCGATTATTGAGGGTTATATTTTCAGCCATTTTTTTCCCCCCGAAAATTGTACTATTAATCTTTTTGATTTGTTTCCATTAGAATATCCTTTCCAAAATTATCTCATCCGTTTTTTAGTATTATATTCGATTTTAATTCTTTCTGTTTTTTTTCTTCTATAATTTTATTTTATTTTTCTGAAAATTGTATTTTTTTTTTATTTGTTTCCTTTAATATGGGGATTCTCCTAAAAAAGAATTAGATTTGATTCCACACATATTATATGTTCCAAAAATTATATTATTTATATTTTTCGATTATATTTTATTAATTTATTTACATTTATTTTAGGATTCTCTTAAAAATAATTGTAGATTGTTTTCCATAATTATTATTTTTCTTGAAAATTCTATTATTTATTTGTTTCGAAAATGGTGATTTTTTAATTTTTTCTCCACTAATAATTAAGTACGATTAATACTTGTAAATAATGAAGGAATTATTTTTTTTACTTTAATTTTAAATTATTAAGTAAGTTATTAAATTAAAGAACTTGAGTGCACGGTATGTGTTTGGTAAAACGCCTAGGTGAATTTTCTATAAGATTTTGAGTGATTTTGTCATAATTAAATTAGATTATAATTTTTTACCATGAAGAAAATCTAAAAGATATTCACCACTCCTTAATAATTTATTTTCCATGAAGAAAATTTAATAAATACCTTCAGTGTTCATCGTGTATAAATACCTGCTACAACTATCTTCAATAATAATTGATATTAAAAGTATAGGATATTAAGAGAAATGAAGAATAAAGAAGACTTGGAAAAAGAATGAGAGAAAATTAAGAACATAAAATAAAAGATTAAAAATGAAAAATGAAACACTCGACTAACTAATCATCTAGGTTTAATTAAGTAAATAGTAAAAGACAAATATAACATTTGACTAATTAAAAACTAAAAAAATCGGCTATCTAAAACAATTATATCCATTTTGGGCGCATATTTTTCCAACTTAATCTTAACCACTAGATCTTCAATTTTAAAGGCTAAGATGTGGTTCCTAGTTCTCATTTTAAAAGAGGTTTTTATTAGAACTTCTTCCTATATATATATATATATATTATATTTAATAATTTAACTACACTTAATGAATTGATAAAAATTAATTTTATAACGAATAATCATATCGACTTCGTTAAATATTTCAGTTTAATACTCTTTTATAATACATTCAAATAGTTAACAACTCATAATTTTATAACAAATAGTTATATCGATTTCGTTACATACACTATATTAAATTGTGTATAATGAAATATCCATATCATAAGTTCAACATTACAATATATATTAAAATTATACAAAATATATTGATTTGTTCATCAATTAATTATTAGAACCAACAATATATATATATATATATATATATATATATATATATATATATATATTATATATATATATATATATATATAAAATAGGGAAGGACTACAATAAGAGCATTTATTAAGATATAAAATAAGAATCATTTTCAGCCCTTAGATCATGAAGATCTACGGTTGATTCGTAATCCTGTTGGATGGATTTATGGTCCTGAGTTCGAATCTCAAAGGTAGCAAAAATTTATTTTTCACAATTCATTACTTTATACAGCGAATTCATACGTGTTCTACATAAAATTCATACATTAAAAATTGCTCTTATTTATTATTTTAAGATGTGCTCTCACGGTAACCCACCCCTATATATATATATATATATATATAAATAATACTATAAACATAAATTATGAGTGTTTTATGTTTTTTTTAAATGAACCACTACAAAAAAATGCATGATTACCGACGGCAAAATGCCGTCGGTAATTTCCACCGGACGGCGGTGGCGCACACGCCGGAGTTGGCCAAGGTATTACCGAGGGCAATATGCCGTCGCTAATTACCGACGACATTTTGCCCTCGGTAATATTTTTAAATTTATTTTATTTTATTTTATTTATTTATTTTATTGTATATCCACAATTTATTTCCGTATTTATACAATATTGCATAATTTAGACGAACTTCCCAGTCGGTCACCTATCTTAGTTGTGCTCTAAGTCAAGCACGCTTAACCTTGAAGTTCTTTTCGAATGGTCACCAGTACAGAACACTCGTATTATTGATATATATATAGTATCTATTAATTCATTTAAAGTCTACTTCAATATATAATATCATATATATATTCATAACCTTATAATATGTCAAGATGATATACAAAAAATGTTGTTAATTACGGATTGGGCTCGTTTCCGTTCTTATTTTTATATCGGAAAAATATTTATTTATTAATTTATTATTAATTTTCAATATTTTTTTAAATTTTTTTTATATCAATCTAGTTTATACACCATAAGTATTTTATCAATCTAGTAAGAATCTTGAATTCTTACTAGGAATATTATCTTAGATTAGTGATGAGTGAATCACTAATCAAATTAACATTCTTAAGTTATAATTATAAGTTTCTTACTAAAAATCTTCAATTCTTAGTAATAATATTATATTAGTGGTGATTGATGAGTGAATCACTAATCAAATTAACATTCTTAAGTTATAATTATAAGATTCTTAATAAGAATCTTCAATTCTTAGTAATAATATTATATTAGTGATGATTGATGAGTGAATCACTAATCAAATTAACATTCTTAAGTTATAATTATAAGTTTCTTACTAAGAATCTTCAATTCTTAGTAATAATATTAGATTAGTGATGATTGATGAGTGAATCACTAATCAAATTAACATTCTTAAGTTATAATTATAAGATTCTTAATAAGAATCTTCAATTCTTAGTAATAATATTAGATTAGTGATTATTGATGAGTGAATCACTAATCAAATTAACAATTCTTCACTAATCTAGTTTGGAATCAATAATCTTAAGTAGAATCCCAACTAATCACTCTTCAATTGAAGAATCTTAACAAGATTCTTCACTAATCTAGTTTGGAATCAGGAATCTTAAGTAGAATCCCAACTAATAACTCTTCAATTGAAGAATCTTAACAAGAATCTTCATTAATCTAGTTTCGAATCAAGAATCTTAAGTAGAATCTCAACTAATCACTATTCAAATGAAGAATCTTAACAAGATTCTTCACTAATTTAGTTTGGAATCAAGAATCTTAAGTAGAATCTCAACTAATCACTCTTCACTTGAAATCGATTCGGAGATAATAAAATTAGGGTTAGATTAAATGAAATCAAATTGAGGTATTATGATATTGGAGTTAGATTAGATGGAGTCCAATTGGGGATTATAAAATTGAAGTTATATTACCTGAAATTGAATTATAGATTTTGAAATTGGAGTTAGATTACATTAAATCGAATTGATCATGATTATAAAATTGGAGTTAGATTGGATGAAATTGAATTAGGGAATTATGAAATTGGAATTAGATTAGATGAAATCCAATCGGGGATTATGAATTTGGAGTTAGAGTGGATAAAATCCAATTGGAGATTATAAATTAGTGTTAGGTCACATGAAATTGAATTGGGGATTATAGAACTGAAGTTATATTACGTGAAATTGAATTAGGGATTATGAAATTGGAGTTAGGTTACATGAAATTTAATTGGGGATTTTAAAATTGAAGTTAGATTATACGTCATAATATATCAATAAATATTATCATTCACAAACACAAATGAAAAGTTGCAAAACTTTAATAAAGAGAGAAAATAAAATATTTCAAATTTGAACTTTTTTCATAATTTATTCATTTTATATTCAATTTTCATGATTTTTACATTATATTAAATTTAAAATGTATATTAAATATTTTTTTATGAATCAAATATGAAGATATTTATAAAAGAATTAAAATATGAAAAAAAATAGTAAAAAAGTTGATGGAATAAGAGAGAGAAAAGAAAGAAAGGAAATAAATGGAGGGAAAAGCTCTTCTTATATAGATTATGTTACTTTGTTAATAATTTACATTTAATACTTTTAAGTTAATTATCAACATTAAGCTTGATTAAACCATAATCAAGTCGCCACTTAAATAATACTCCCTCCGTCCATGAAAGAACTTCCTAGGAGGGAGTGGCACGAGTTTTAATAAAATGTTGTATAGTGTATTGAGAGTGGAGAAAAAGTTGTAAAGTGTATTGAGAATTGTGAAAAAGTATTAATAATTTATTGTGTTGTTTTAATTAATGTTATTTGAGTGGTGGGAATTGTCTTAAAAGGGGAGTATTTTATAAGTGGTGGGGTATTGTCCCAAAATAGGAAAAAGTAGGAAGTTCTTTCGTGGACGTCCCGAAATAGAAAAATAGGAAGTTCTTTCGCGGACGGAGGGAGTACACGATTTAAGCATAATCAAATTGTTATGCAATTCAGCTACTAGACATAATCAACTGAACTAGTGTGTAACCCGTCGAAATTCGACAGCTATTTATTTTAGTTATATTTATAATTGTAATAAATAAAATAATATTTATATTAAAGTAATGATTTTTTTTTGTAAATAACGATTACTATTTGTTCTCATCAAAACAATGTATAGTAACATTTGTAAAATATCCACACATATATATATATTTATAAATATAATTTATCACAATAATTGATTATTCGTCTCAATAGAGACTCGAATATTAAATAATAAACATTCATATACACAATTAAGATATTATAAATTAGAAAAAAAATCATGTAAAACATATTGATAAAATGTTCGTACCCGTAAAAAATGTATGTTACTCATACCCAGATAATTTGAATAACATAACATTTAAAATTAGAGAAAATTCTACGAAGACATGTTGATAAATGTTCTTACCTGTCTAAAATGAATATACTCGTACTCGTCCCAATTTTGATTAGTTACATGAACTCATTTAATTTTATAAATATAAGTTGTTATATTTTAAAATATTTATTCTCGTTTATAATTTATTAACTCATAATAATCTCAAATTCAATTAAAATATATTTTTGTACTCATTCATGTCTCAATCTCTTAGTAATACCCGCTACTTAAACAATATCTCAACACTAATATTCGGTATTTAAGTAATATTTTAATAATCTAAACATTTACTACCACCAAATCGAAAAGGTATTACAATGTTATATTAATACAAAATAGTTTATTTAATTTGATGTTTATATTAAGTAATATCTTAATAATTCTGAACATTTACTATCACCAAAATTGAAAAGAGTACCAACAAAAATTATTTATTTTGAAAATCTTATTTATTTGTCAAACTTAATAAACAGTATAAATCAAAATACATGTGATATTCTAAATTATTTATGATTTACAATTAGAATAAAAAGGCTAGAGTTCAACTACTCAAAACCCATCTACATTATATAAATACATGTACCCGTCATAAACCACTCAAAAGTGATTTTACTATTAGTTCTAATCTCAAACATGTATATTATACTCACTATTTACCTGAACATATTTGAATTTAAAAAAATATATTGTTACACTAATTGATTATATGTCAATATAGAAAATCGACATTACAAAGTAAATATTAATATAAATAAACAAAATAAAAAATTAAGATTAAGAAAGTAAAAAATGTAGTCATATCGATTAATATTTGAACCAATTTACAATTTATAAACTCATACCAATCTCAAATATAATTAAAAAAATAATTTTACAATAAAAATTATATTGTGTAAAAAATGAGAGAGATGAGAGAAAAATATTTTATTTTAAAACTTTTAGCTTGTATGAATTTCTTAGTTTAAATCTATTATTTACATATTATATATCAAATTAAAGCTCTTGCAACTATCTTTAATTTGATATGTATATTGAATATTTGTTATTAACTAAAAAATATTTTTTTAGGAAAAAAGAAAGATAAAAATTAGAATAAACAGGAAAAAGTAAAAAAGAAATAAAGAAAGTATGATAATTATAAAAAAAAAAGTTTACATGTGTAGTTTGAGATATCCGTATTGAAGAAATTTTCATGTTTAAATTTATGCTAAAGGATCTAGAAATAGAATTGCAGATATTTGAAATAAAGCTCTCTCATGAAGCCACGTAAGACCTAGAATTAAGGAGAGGCCAAAAATTTCAAACCGTATTATATAATGATTGTAGTATAAGAGTCAGCTTTAATTAATTAAGACATTTAACTTAATTAAATTAATTATTATTAGGCGGCTTCACCGGAATTTCTTAAAAGACAAACCCAACTTTTTTTTTTTTTTTTTTTTTTTATGTTTAGCTGGAGGCCCATTTGTTCTTACTCATGTCTCGACCTTTCTCTGCAAAAGAAGACACACACACAAAACCTTCCCCCACCCTCACTCCCGCCGCCACCATTACCACAAATCCGGCTGTTCGTGCTGCCATCGCCTCGGCTTTCTCTCTCTCAAATCGATCAAATCCCAAAATCCTCAATTAGATTTAAAATACTCTCTCTCCTTTCCTCTCCACTGCACATTGAAGTGTACTCTATCTTTCTCTTCTGTAAATCTCTCCCTCCCTCCCTCCCTCCCCCTCTCCTCTTCATCCTGTAACTTCACTGACCCATGCCATCCGATTATTATCGCCGACGCCTATACAGTATTTCCCCCTTCAACCTCCACCCACTCAGATCTTCCTTTTGAAGATCCATTAACAACCAAAATAGAAAGCTAAAAATGTCTATGATTCCAAGCTTCTTCGGCAGCCGCCGCAACAACATCTGCGATCCATTCTGCCTCTATATATGGGATCCCTTAGACGGATTTCCTCTCTCCAATCTCCCCTCCTCCGCCCCTGAGACCACCGCGGTGGCCGACGCTCGTATCAACTGAAAAGAGACGACAAAGGCCCATGTGTTTAAGGTTGATGTTCCCGGACTGAAGAAAGAGGAGGTTAAAGTGGAAATTGAAGATTGTGGAATTTTTAAGATCAGTGGAGAGAGAAGCTAGAGCACTAGCTAGAGCAGTAGGCGTATACAATACATCCAAGATGGTAGTAATACATTACAATTCAAATATGTATAGATCCAAGATGGTAATACATAGTACAATTCAAATATGTATAGCTCGGTGGAGACATGGCTACAAAGCCTACAATTTAGCCAGGCACTAATTCCAAGTCAAAACCATTCACACTATAAACCGGTGGTTAGGGATGTCAATCGGGCCAGCCCATCGGGTTTTCGGGCTAGCCCTATCGGGTTCCGGGTTAATCGGGTGCGGGCTAATCGGGTTGAAGGTTTTTTCGGGTTGTAAATCACCAACCCTAACCCTAAACGTTCGGGTTTCGGGCTAGCCCATCGGGTTGGAGGTTTTAAAGGTGTAAAAATAAAATTATCATTTGTATTACATTATTCTTAATGATCTAATGTATAATGTATAAAATATACATAAATATTAAATATATAAATTATATAGCCAAGCATGAAATGCAAAAATATAAAATATTCAAGATTACGACATATAAAATAAGTTAATAATAATAAAATGTTCAACTTGTTAAAAAAATAAAAATAAAGTATTCAACAATAGTTTGAAATTAAAGAAACAAAGCATCTCAAAAATAAATATAAAGTCTAAATGTTTGAGTAACACTCTTCTTCAACGTTAATAACATTCGGTGCTCCAACTTGATCCATGTCTTCTTGCTCATCATCTTCACCATCTATTAAAAGAAAATAATATAATTAAAGCATAATATAGTTCTTAAGCTTGGTATCGTCAACAATTTTGACATCTTCTTCACCACTCTCCATATCAACACTTGGAGATGAGTCCTCCATCTTTAACACCTACAACAATAAGCAAACAATTCCAATGTAATTATTAATTTTAAGTATGTAGTTCATCTTTTGAATTGGAAGGAAGATAAATAAATTAATTTGGTATCAGAATATAAATTAAAATACCGAAATCTAAATTATCAAATATATGATCTTTTGTATGCCTAAAAATATGAACAGGTCTCACACTTAAATGAGAAGCTCAGAAGACCATACAAACACTTACCACCCCAACCATCTCCCCCACCGCACCAGACCAAATATACAACATACAAATGCACACACCACACGGAATATCGAGCACATACTCATTCACTTTAGCTATCTATCCATGTTAAATGTATTTAAAACCTCATTGAATTTATACAAGAGGAAGTGTTCAGCATTTATCCAAGTTACATTTACTTGATCCCCATTGAGAATTATAGAATGGAAGAGCTCAGCAGAACACAATTACATCTCCTTAGTTTCATGCATAAATATTTCAACTCAAGAAACTACCTATAAATCTATAATAATGTTGCAAGTCCACTCATCTCATACAAAACGACACCATATTATGAATATATGAGGCCACTGCCAAAATTAGTAGGCCTAATCGAAGGGCAAAAAAATGGACTGCTAATTCAAACTCATCCGAAATAGAAAAAAAAAATTGAGTAAATAATCTATGAATAAATATTAAGGACTAAGGATGAATAATACTGCATAAGGATGAAGAGATTACTTATGAGTTATGAATGATTGATGGTGATGGCGAGCAGGTTCAGAACTCAGAAGCCGGCGGCCGGAGTGGTGGCGGTCTGCCGGACCTGGTGCGGCTGGTGCCTGGTGGTGCCGACTGCCGTGAACGAGATCTCTCTGCGAGGAGCTCGGGAAATCGGAGAGAATCACGACAGATGCAGAGCAGCAGAGGCGAACGCTGTTGCAGCCTGCAGAGACGCGCAGAGGCGAACGACAGGCGCGCGATGCCGGTGAACGGTGGAGTGGTGAACGGTGGAACGGTGGAATGGCGTGGAGTTGGAAACTTGGAGTTGGAGGAACCTTGGAGGCGCGCTGCTGTGCTGAAGCGTGAAATTCAAAACCAAAGCAAACCCTAAAGCTAAAATCATAATATTTCAATTTTAATTTTTTTTTTTTAAAATTCGATAGCCCGACGGGCTGGCCCGACAACCCGCCGGGCTGGCCCGCTTCAACCCGACAGCCCGAACGGGCTAGCCCGATTAGCCCGATTTGTAATCGGGTTGTGATTTTCCAACCCTAACCCTCTAATTTTGTCGGGTTATTCGGGTCGGCCCACGGGTTTCGGGCTGCATTGACATCCCTACCGGTGGTATTAAAAAAGTAAATAACGGTCTGGTTATCAAAAAAGTTGAATCGGATGGGTTTGAATGGTGTGACACGTGTCACAATCGTAGCGGCGATGTGTAGTGCGCATGGTGTAGCTTAGACATTACCATATTAATGTCAACTACTTTTATACACTTTCCTCTTAAAAAACAAAAGCAAAAAACACACGTACCTTTTCTTTTTCTTTTTTTGACAAAAAACACACCTACTTTTATACACACTTGAGACATGCATTTAAGCGAGTCGCACGTGGCCCTGTTCTCACCATTCAAAAGTTTTTATCATCAATTAGAGGCTCATGCTCACAACAAAAATCAATAGTATTAATTAAGGTAATATTCAAATGCAATATATTTGCAATACAACACAAACTTTAATTAGCAATTTCATATCTTGAAAACTTAAATAGTAAACAGTGCCTTCTACGTGGAAAATAAAATTATACAAAAAATTGACATTTTTACGTGAAGTCGCACTAAATAATTGGGTAGGCAATTGGAAACTAGTCAAAACAAATTCAAGAAGTACGGAGTCTCCAAAATTTTGTCAAAATAAAATAAAGCATATAATAAATTATTCAAACAAACAAATCTTGAGAATAAATTAAGCAATTCAACTGATCCAAGTATATGATATATGAGGATACAAGACTTTTAAGGCTTCCACAGCTAATCTGATTAATTTGTTAGTTTTAAAATATCTTTACATTTTAAAAGTAGAATGAATACAAGTTGGAGCTGGTAAGTTGCCTTCATATCTGGTTCCAGTGTAAAAGTCTATGCTCAATTTTGTCTTCATCTAGTCAAATAAATTTATCCTGTTATTCAACATAAAGATTTGTGTAGGTTGGTTTCGCGAGTCAATAAAATCTTAAATATATTTTTTATTAATTAGTAATTATAATTAAAAGTATTTTTAAAACATTTCCATTCCAAATTAGGTACCACATCTTACTTTGGAGTTTGGACGTAGTAAGAAACTGTATATTTGTATATATGTATAAACTAATTTGAAGAGACAAGAAATTAATTATTAAAAGTTCATGCCATAAATAATTGTTCTTGTTTAGATATAGCGGCACACTTAGGTGAGCGCTGCAGAAGCGGTGCGCACATGGTGCGCGCGGATCCTGGGTCGCGATCCGACCCGGATCCGGCTCCACCTTATATATTAAAAAACAATTCAACGACTTTAGTCATTATACAAAACTATTAATGCACTAACTAGCATTTAGCTCAGTTGGTTTAGGTGATGCCAATTATCCAAGTGGGTAGGTCTTTAGGTTCGAAACCCAGTAGGAATTAAGTTTTGGTTAGGCTTTATTTCATTTTTTGTTTCTTTTTCGACTTATTTTTTTTGTTTTTTGTTTTTTTTGCCAAGGCTCTTCTCCACCACATCTAAAAGTATAATTTTCATATATTAAAAGTGACATTTTAAAGCAGGTAGAAGCATGAAATATATTTGAGACTGATAAATATGCAAACTCCGTTGATAATCACTGTATACCGAAATACGTACAATAAGGGTTAATCCGTTGATTCACTCATTAATAGCGGAAGAACACCGCGAGAAGGGAACAATCTCATCCTCTACATTCTAACTCTCAAATCGACTCCCATAAAACATAAATAAAACTCCTATTTATAATAAAACCCTAAACATCTAAAAGGAAACAAAATAACTTGACCAACAAGACAAATCAATAATTAAAGATATAATATATTATACGATTCTATCTTCATCGTTCTCTCCATCCTTGAAACAATTCGTCCTCGAATCGGAAACGTCCTTGATGATGTTCTGCATAGGGTCGATCATATTGATCGTGTAGGAAGTCAAAGATCTCTCGATTCTGTGCTCGTAATTCCTTGAATTATTGAGACAGAAGGTCGTCGTCACGATGGAGATAATCTTGAACATTCTGAACGGTTGATTGACGGGGAGACATCGCGTAGGAGCGTAGCAAGGCTCTGGATACCAAATGATACAGGTAGAAGCGTGAAATATATTTGATACTGATAAATATACGAACTCCGTTGATAACCACTGTATACCGGAATACGTACAATAAGGGTTAATCCGATTATTCACTCATGAATACTGGAAGAACACCGCGAGAAGTGAACAATCCCACCCTCTACATTTTAACTCTCAATTCGACTCCCATAAAACATAAATAAAATTCCTACTTATAATAAAACCCTAAACATCTAAAAGGAAATAAAATAACTTGATCAACAAGATAAGTCAATAATTAAAGATATAATATATTATACGATCTTATCTTCATCACATTTACTAATAAAAATAGTGTCATATAAATATTTGAAAAGTGTTTTTTACTAATAAAAATAGTGTCAATATTATAGTGCCTTTCGTTAGGCTTTATTTCATTATTTTTTTCATTTCGATTTTTCTTTTTTTTTTTTTTTTTGTTTTTTTTTTTTGCCAAAGCTCTTCTCCACCACATCTAAAAGTATAATTCTCATATATTAAAAATATCATTACTAGTGTCATTTACTAACAAAAATAGTGTCATTTAAATATCTTAAAAGTATTTTTTACTAACAAAAATAGTGTCAATATTATAGTGCCATTTTTATATCAAAAATTAAAATAGGCTCATTTAAAATGACACTACAAGATTTGAAATAACACTGCAAGATTTTGAATGACTCTATAAGATTTCAAATGACACTACTTTAACATACAAATGGCACTACAAGGTTTGAAATGACACTACTCCGACATACAAATGACACTTCAATATTTCAAATAACACTATAAGATTTCAAATGACACTATTCCGACATACAAATGATACTATGACATTTTAACATTTGAAATGACACTTTAACATTTCAAATGACATTATAATATTTCAAATAACACTACAAAATTTTGAATGCAACATTGAAATTTCAAATGGCACTACTCCGTCATATAAATGACACTACAAGATTTCAAATGACACTATAACATTTCAAATGACACTACAAGATTTTGAATGCAACATTGAAATTTCAAATGACACTACTCCAACATACAAATGACACTACAAGGTTACAAACGACACTATAAGATTTCAAATAACACTACTTCAAATGACACTTTCACATTTTAAAAGCCACTATAACATTTTAACATTTCAAATGACACTTTAACATTTCAAATGAAACTGTTGATTCAAATGACACAATAACATTTCAAATGACACTACAAGATTCCAAATGACAATATGAGATTTCAAATGACACTACTCTGACATACAAATGACACTACTCAGACAAACAATGACACTACAAGATTTGATATGACACTATACGATTTCAAATGACACGATAAGATTTCAAATGATACTTCTATGACATAAAAATAACACTGGAATATTTTAAATAACACTACAAGATTTCAATTGACACTATAAAATTTCAAATGACACTACAAGATTTCAAATCACACAATAACATTTTAAATATTATAATGTCAATTATAATCCTATAGTGTCATTTGTACATCCGAATAGTGTCAATTTCAACCTTATAGTATAATTATACCAAGTATCATTTAAAATGTTATAGTATCATTTGTATATTCGAATAATGTCATTTAAAGTTTTATAGTGTCAATTTCACAAAGTGGATTTAAAATGTTATCGTATCAATTTCAACCTTATAGTGTCGTTTAAAATGTTATCATATCAATTTCAACGTTATAGTGTCATTTAAAATATTCTCGTGTCAATTTCAATGTTATAGTTTCATTTAAAATGTTATCGTGTCAATTTCAATGTTACAGTGTCATTTGTATATCCGAATAGTGTCATTTTAAATGTTATAGTATCAATTACAATCTTATAGTGTCATTTATATATCTGAATAGTGTCAATTATACGAAGTATCATTTAAATGATACTACAAGATTTCAAATGACACTATGAGATTTCAAATGACACTACTCCGACAAATAAATGACTTTATAAGATTTCAAATGACACTATAAGATTTCAAATGACACTACTCCAACATAGAAATGATACTATAACATTTAAACATTTGAAATGACACTATAACATTTCAAATGTGTCACTATAATATTTCAAATGACTCTACAAGATTTCGAATGCCACATTGACATTTCAAATGACATTAGTTCGACAAATAAATGACACTATAAGATTTTAAATGACGCTATAACATTTCAATGACACTACTCCGACAAATAAATGACACTACAAGATTTCAAATGGCGCTTTAACATTTCAAATGACACTACAAGATTTCAAATAACACTACTCCGATATACAAATGACATTTTGACATTTCAAATAACAGTATAAAATTTAAAATGACATTACATGATTTGAAATGACACTATAAGATTTCAAATGACATTTTTCATACAAATGATACTATAACATTTTAACATTTGAAATGACACTTTTCATTCAAATGAAACTATAACATTTCAAATGACAAATTAAGTTTTCGAATGCCACATTAACATTTCAAATGACACTTCTCCAGCATAGAAATGATATTACAAGATTTCAAATGACACTACAAGATCTCAAATGGCACTATGAGATTTCAAATGACAATATAAGATTTTAAATGATACTATGTCATTTCAAATGACACTACTCCGATAAATAAATGACACTACAAGATTTTAGATGACACTATAATATTTCGAATGACACTTTGACATTTCCAATGATACTACTCCCTCCGTCTCACAAAAACATGAACAAAGATAAATGCACGGGTTTTAAGAAATGTTAGTTGAGAGTTAAAGTAAGTGGAAAATGGGTCCCACTTTAAAAGGTGTTGTGAGAGTAATGAATTAATTAAGGAAAAGTAGTGGTGGGCCATGATGTACTAAAATGGAAAGGTTCATGTTTTTGTGAGACACCCCAAAATGGAAAAACGTTCATGTTTTTGTGAGACGAAGGGAGTATAAGATTTCAAATAACACTATAATAATTTAAAGGACACTTTACTTTGATTCAAATGATACTATAACGTTTCAATGATAGTAGAAGATTTGGAATGACACATTGACATTTCAAATGACATTACTCCGACATACAAATGACATTATAAGATTTCAAATGACACTATAACATTTTAAATGACATTGCAAGATTTCAAATAACACTATGAGATTTCAGATGACATTATAACATTTCGAATGATACTATAAGATTTCAAATGACACTACTCCGATAAACAAATTACACTACAAGATTTGAAATGACACTATAAGATTGGAAATGACACTATAAGATTTGAAATGATACTATAAGATTTCAAATGACACTACTCTGACATACAAATGATACTATAATATTTTAATATTTGAAATGACACTTTAACATTTCAAATGATGCTTTTGATTCAAATGACACTATAAAATTTCAAATGATACTATTGCGACATACAAATGACACTACAAGATTTCGAATGACACTTTGACATTGCAAATGACACTATAAGATTTCAAATGACACTATAAGATTTGATATGACACTACTTCGACATACAAATGAAGTTATAACATTTTAACATTTAAAATGACACTTTTACATTTTTAACGACACTTTTCATTCAAATGACACTACTCTGACATACAAATGATACTATAATATTTTAATATTTGAAATGACACATTAACATTTCAAATGACACTTTTGATTCAATTGACACTATATTTCGAATGACATTGCAAGATTTCAATTGACACTATGAGATTTCAAATGACACTATAAGATTTGAAATGACAATACTTCGACATAGAAATGATACTATAACATTTTAACATTGGAAATGAAACTTTTGATTCAAATGATAATATAATATTTCAAATCACACTACAAGATTTCTAATACCACATTGACATTTCAAATAATGATACTAAGACATACAATTGATACTACAATATTTCAAATGACACTATAACATTTCAAATGACACTCCAAGTGTCACACCCCAATTCTTGAAACAACAACTATAACTGGGGTACGACTAATCATCTAAATGAACAAGGGAGAATCCTTGTGAAATCCGAATAAAAGGGATAACAATCGGGCTTAGCCCCTTTGGATGAAGAAAGACATGTATTCAAGTGATACAAATCAATCAAGAAACATAATAACTTCAGGATCACAGGTTTAGTTTCATGCTTCAGATAACCAACATTTAGAGAATGAAATACTTGAGAGTCGATAGGCTAGACTCAACAAAAGATATTGTTTAGAGTCACAACACAAAGGTCTTAAGTTAAGGAAACAAAAGACAGATACTGGCTAGTTCTACAGCAGAAGTCAAAATAAGGAGTTGAACTCTAGCCTCAGCTCGTCCCGTCATCACCTGTCGCTAACCTGAAAACATTTGAAAATATTTGGGCTAAGTACTAATGTACTTAGTGGGCTGCAACTTTAAAACATTTCATAACCTGTAATAGTAGTTTATCCAATCATACTAACATGACTTAGAAGGTTTTAAAGTGAAATAAATTCTAAGCATGTTAAAACATTTCATAATATACTTAATTATTTTGCGTGTGTTTGCACACTCCATTCTGTTACTCCTTGTGATCCCGGACCATTTAGTCACCGACGGATCTTTGTCTCCCACTGACTTGAACTGAGGGCGTAACCCAGCCAAGTAAAATAAACCTCAGAAATTAATCCAGACAGGCCTATCATAAACTATGCTCTGAAACACATCCCGTCGAGCACCCTTATAACGCCTCTGGTTAGTGCCCGATGGAGATCAACCCACCGAGTCAGCTAACAAGTGTACACAATTCTCAAACAACGTGTTAAGTCATAAGAGAACCTCAATTGATTAACTGTACGAGCTTTAAACATGGCAGAGTGCACAAAAATTATTTATTGGATAAACAATTTGTATTTCATGAAACATTTAAGCTCATTAGCTCAATCATACATTTGGAAAATAAGCCCACCTGTTTAGGCAAAGCCTGTCGTTTAACATTATCTCTGAATCGGAATAGCAGTGCTAATCCTCCTGATGTTCAAGGCCTACAAGAAATCTATTATTAATAGGTCTCTTAAATCTAAACTCAAGTCACGGTAAAGTGCTTAACATTTTATGATTCACTTAGCTGGGTTTTCAAAATTTAATGAATAAATAATTGAAAACAATTCTCTTGAGTTAAGAACACCAACAATATTCTTACTCGTCTTTATTTTGTAATTGGAATTATAAATAACCAATTAAATCATGATGCAATGCATGACTAATTTCATACTCAAGCATAAAAGTGTTTACTTAAAATATGCACAAGCCCAATTAATAATAACAAATAAATAAAAAGGCAGCCCACGACGAGATCGCCGCCTCCCCCCCTTTTCTCTGCTCTGCTCTACTATGCTCTGTTCTACTATACTCTGCTCTGTTCTACTCTGCTCTGCTCTGTTCTACTATACTCTGCTCTACTCTGCTATCGAGCTCTGGTCTCCCAGCTCTGCAATCCCAGCTCTGCCCTCTCGCTCTGCTCTGCCCCTCTCTACTCTGCTCTGCTCTCTCGCTCTGTTCTGCCCCTCTCTACTCTGCTCCCAACCTCTGAACACCCGCAGTCTCTCTCTTTCTCAGCCCACCGGTACACCTCACGCCGATCACGTCCTTGGCAATGGCGAAGCGCCGTCACCTCCCTCTATTTATCTGGCGACTGCAGCAAGCCACGGCTGCTACCCTCACTCCCCTCTCCTCCAGATCTGACGGAAACGCAACCTACAGGCCACGCCTCCGCCTAGCCCTAGATCCCCAATTCATCCACCACCGCCCTTACTCTACCTCTGATTCTCTCTTACTCCGGTGACAGATGACGAGGTCGCTGCAGACAGCAACAACCCCTCCGACTCGGCACCTCAGACCCAACTCAAAAGCGAAAAATCAAGTTCAAAAACTCTTCTTTCTTCTTTTCTAAACGGTAAAGTTCATAAATGTATGCACAACTCAGATATACATATGTATGCGTGTGATTCTTTGTTTGTGAAGTTTGAAATGTCATCTTGTTCGATCATGAAACGAAATGGACTCAGAATGAATGGAGAAATCTCAAAGTTGAGAAGAACTTACCTATGGTAGCTGCGCACTTCAGGGACGAAGAAAGAGCTTTGTGAGAAGCTTAGAGTTGCAAGAAAATTTCCAAATGGATCGGCTGAAATGTTGAAGAAGGGGAGATGATTGGCTTCTTAAAGGAGTACAAAAGGTATCAGAGACGTGGATGCACCCTCTCCACACTTCCTTAATCACCATGATATTTTGCTAATTATAATTAGCAAAATATCTAGGGAATTAGTCATTGTTTGGGCTCAATGGGTTTGATTTGTGGGCTGAAATAGGCTTCATCTACTATACTTAATATATAGAATATTTCACATGCTCAATTTTAAATTAATATGCAATGCACAAGAATTTAAATAGCTTGAATTTTCACAGAAACTTTCGTAAATCATTTTTGTTGGAATTAAATAAATTCTTTTCTCAATCCGGCGTGAATCATCTTAAATCTAAGTTCAAAATTATTCTAAACTTAGCTCGAGGAAACGGGGTATTACACCAAGATTTCAAATGACACTACTCCAACAAACAAATGATACTACAAGATTTCGAATGACACTATAAGATTTTAAATGACACAACAAGATTTCAAATGACACTACTGATACTACTCCGACATTGACACTATAACATTTTAATATTTGAAATGACACTTTAACATTTCAAATGACACTGTAACATTTCAAATGACACTACGTGTTGGGACACAAAAAGATATCCAGCTAGTTTTGATGATACAAAAACCATTAGAATGTTTTGCTTGTCCTTTGTTCTATTGCAGGTCCAAGTGTTCCAGTCCTCACAGGCCTTGATTGAAGTTGCAAAGACTTTAGTTCAGTTGGACAAGGAACAGAAGACTGAAGATCAAAGACAGCACAACTGAAGCATACTTCGCTAAACGAACAGAAGGGCGCAACCTGACTAGAAGTCTTCAATCATCAGTCGAAGATGTTCATACAATTCAATATCAGCATTGAACTGAAGACTAGTCAAGTACCAGTCGACATTCTGCATCTGACTGAAGAGAAGAGTACCAGACACGCAACATTAAATGCTCAAGTACAACAACAATAAATGCCCAAGATTTGAAGATCATCCTTGCAAGTACCAGAGTTTCCCTTTGCGTGTAAAGATGCAGAAGCACCATACTCCGAGGATAAAATAATTCAAAATTATGTCAAATGGAGTATTCGAAGATTGCCACCTCAGCCCAAGAAGCGACATCCTCTCACAACAGCAGAAATCTTGAAGACCATCTCTCCAACGAATCTATTCAAGACTTCGCCTATAAATAGAGCTATAGGAACAATTGCAATCTTCACTGATTCGATTACATACGCTGAAGCTCTGTCAAATTAAAGAGTCAGCACTTCCATAGATAGATAAATTTCGAATCGAAGAAGAGAGTAATCAACGTTGTAAAATCATTCTAGCTGATTACCTAAACTCTTTTATTAGACTAGGCACTTCGTGTTTTATCTTAAGCCTAGAATGGATTACTTGAGAGCCTGTTCTCAGTAATTCTAGTTGGAAGAGTCCAAACCCCCTTTTCAACCAAGAGAAAAGTGAGTTTGAGTGGTTGTTGTTTAGTACCAGTAAACTAAACTGTTCGGTCCCTTGACACCTGGTAAGCCAAGTGGTTGTTGTTTAGTACCAGAAAACTAAACTAGGTGGTTACCTTGGTACCAGTGAAACCAAGAGGGAGTTCAGATTAAAGGTTCTGGCTCCAATTACCTTAGCATTAGCTGATTGGACACGACAGTATCAGGGCGTGCTAAGTGTTAAATCCAATTCAGGATGGATTGGTAGGTTTGCTGTGCACCTCTAAGCATATGCCCAGACTGTTTGTCAGACAAATAATGATGTAGAGGAGATGTCTCCGACCACGTTAAAAATCATTGTGTTCTTTATTTGCTTTCAGTTATTTCCTTTGATGTGGTAAATTATTTTCAACTAAACTGGACTAACTGAAACGTGTAACTAAGGAATTTACAAGTGACAAATATTTTCTAAAGGCTATTCGCACAAAGTTTAATTTCCGCTGCTGAGTTATTAATCCTACTAACGACTCAACTGATAGTCAAAGAGATTAATAACTCTACTATATTTTACAAACTAGACTGAAGCTTTACTTGGATATCAGTTAAGCCCAGCGCTCAACTGATGTCAACTTACTGAAGTATCTTCAGTATCAGTCTACAACCTATTTCGAACTGAAATTTGGTTAAGTTTGTTTTGATTTGCGAAAAATAACCCACATGTGTATCCCCCCTGCCCCCCGCCCATACACCTGTTAGTCAACCATCCGAGACCCCAACAATTGGTATCAGAACAGGTTGTTCGCAAGAACAAACTGTTTTGACCTAGTTCTTACTGAACTAGATCCTTCAAGAGGGTTGTCTCCGTCTCACTCACTTTTCTCTCGTATGTGTTTTGTCTTCTTTTTTTCTTCATCCTTTTTTTTCCCACGAAATAATTGATGTTGGACATTCATCTTGTTAGTGTCCTCATCAATTCTCTTCAGATGTTGAAGTTCTCCTTGAAAGAACTTTCACACATCGTGTGTCAAGGGATGATCCACTGTTCAGAGACACATAGAACTTATTCAAAGCGTTCTTTGAAAAGGAAGCTCAAAAGGGGTTCTCAAGTGACTCAAAATTCCAATCTTACAGGAAGTGTTAGTTTTAGTCAAGGAAATTATTTGGTGTATCCTACTTCAACTGAAATTGATGCCTGCATCGTCAACAGGAATTGTGCAGCACTTCTGTGGAGTGAGGATTTGGAGGCCTTCCACCTTAATCTTATGATGAACAGCGAACTTGTCAATCTTCAAACAAAGAAAAGAACTATCTTTGATAGTTCTTCAGAAGAAGACAAGAGTGTGATGCATACCGTCGAGATAAATAATTTTTTTTTTAATATATATGATGGGTTGCGCTCGTGATGCGCGCAAATTTATAACAACGTGCATTTAAGTTTTTGCCTTAGATATATCATACTCGAAGTTTGTTTCAATAGAAAATAAATCTTAATTAACGAATGTAGATATTATCATATTACAAACAAACTGTTCTGGTGAATTTTTTTTTGTTCCAAGGATTTGCAGCCACGATTCCAATGTAGGCTCTTTTTTCTTTTTTTCTTTTCATTATTAAAGATAATCACATCATAACATAACGTAACATCAATAAAACATCTCTTTAATTTGGGTTAAGCCAATCATGACATTATATATTATATAAAAGAGCACTATAACTATTTTTTCCTATCAATATTTCTCTCTCCTCATTTTCTTTTTTTATTTTAATTCTTTTATAAAAATCATCAATTTTAATTAATAAAAAAATATTCAACATGGGTGTTAAATTAAAGATAACGAAAAGATCTTTAATTTGATATAAAAATTATAAAAAATAAATTTGAAACGAATAAGTTATTATCAATTAAAGTTATAAAATTATTATTTTTTCTCTCACATTTTTTGTCTCTCCTTTCTCTTTTCTAATTTCTTTTAATTATATGGTTCTTTCTCTTCATTCATTTTTCATATTTTCTATTTTTTTTTATTATAACAATTTAATGCAACTGAAAAGATGAAACTTATTTTAATTCATTTTAGAACTCTTTAGGTTAAACATAATTTTTTAGGTGAATTTTATATTAATATAAATAAATAAATATATATATATATATATTAAAATAGATTTTCAAATACGATTTAGATTTATTAAATTTTCAGTATGTTTTTATATGGATTTTTAATATGTATATTTATTTATTTAAAATATCATTCAATTTCGATACTGATCGTGCATCGCATGAGTGGGCGTGTGCTAGTTTAATTATATTACGGAGTTTCTGACCATAAAATATTAAGATGATAATTTGACACATGATTCGCTTCAAATGTTAAGGTACATTTTGAATTTCTTTTCGATGCAATTATACAAAATGTACGTACGTGCAAAATAAAATGAAATATTCTCTACGTCCCGCGAACTTTGAGCAGTATTCTTTTTCGGGTTATTCCGCGAAGTTTGAGCAATTTCCTTATATATATATAGTAAAAGTTTTTCCCTTTATTCACATTTTTACTTCATCTACCATACTTAACACACAAAATATTAACTCCTTAAAACTCATGCTGAAAAGAAATTGCTCAAATTTCGCGGAACGGAGGTAATATAAAATTAGACCAAAAAAGCTGATCACATATGTCCATGAACTAATTCAACCTCAAACAATTTTATTTAGTTTAATTAGGATGTATATTCAGATGAAAGACTTGGAAATTTCTTTCATTTTTGGAACTTTGCTAGCATGTAAATACAAGCTAGCTTAGGATCTTGTACAAATCAGTTTTCTTAGCCCCAAAATATGCCAAGAATCAGGACAAAGTGATACTATAACTTAGATTATTCGATATAATAATTTTCCTAAAAGATAAGTGTAGGCTTTGAAATATATATAAGATGTCGAGGATGTATAACTACTTGAGAAGAGTGGGCTGAGCCCATTTCAATCCTGTGATGATACCGCATAACAATATGAACTACTCAACGAGTATAAGGCCATATTTAGTGGTAGGAAGTTAAAAGAAAGAGCCAAAATTTTCAGATAACCATATTGACTAATGAGACTTAATATTTGATCATCCATCTTAAAAACATAAATTTTGATCATTTTTAATAATTTTGGACTGTATTACCCTTAACTTGGACGGATCGGATCGAGTTGGGTGCGCTGATTCGGGTGGTATTTTTGTCACTAATGTTATAATTTGTGCAAAAAATA
This sequence comes from Salvia miltiorrhiza, assembly GCF_028751815.1. Lineage (NCBI taxonomy): Eukaryota > Viridiplantae > Streptophyta > Magnoliopsida > Lamiales > Lamiaceae > Salvia > Salvia miltiorrhiza. Next base: position 185,095 of record NW_026651510.1, read on the forward strand.
TCAAATTACTTAGAAAAAATGAGAATATTAGTGTCAACATAAATAATATATATATATATATATATATATATATATATATATATATATATATATCCAAATAATTTGGTACTTTTGACACAAATTATAATATTAATGTCAAAAGTATCATCTGAACCCGCGCCTAACCCGTTTCAGTCCGTTCAAATTAAGGGTAATATAGTTCGAAATTGTAAAAAATAGTAAAAATTTGTACTTTTAAGACGAAGGGCTAAATATTGAGTTTTAATTTTCAATATAACTATACGAGTACATGTTATCTAAAAGAAATCGGATGACATGATAAGGAATAATGGTTCTCGAGGAAATTAAAGTGGCAAAATAATGTGTAAGGATTAACATTATTATTATTTTTAGAAAACTAGGGTTAGCGCCTTCTCAAAAAAAAGAAAACTAGGGTTAGCATTATGAATTAAAATGTGACAATTGGACAAATGAAAAATGATTAGAAAGGTGATCTGAGACTTGTAATTTGGGAATCCTTGACAGACACATCAATAGTCACCAGAGAAAAGAGGGGTTAGGATACTCTATAGTGGTAAAGTACATGCTAGGATACATGCACTAAGTATCACCCTTCGGATTGCGACACGTGGCACTGACTTTTTAGAAGTGGACCCACTGGTCGAACCCCTGAAACCGGGTTTTTTTCATCCAAAAACTGAAATGTAGCCGGTTCTCATAGTCTATTTTTTTCCTCGATTTCCGCCCAGGTAGGGTTCCTGTTCCAAATGATGAATTCGGCCGCTACAATTCTATATCGAATTGTATCGAATTGTAGCGAAACATAGTGAATTTCGTTCAAATTTTTTTGACATTTTTATGTGTTATTCGTTTCTTTCATTTACGTGAAATATGTTATCGGTTCAATTTTTCAGAATTTTTCTTTGTTTAGTATTGATGGTTTTGTTCTTAAATTTTTGCTGTGTTTTAGATAGGAGACACTTACATCGGTAAAGTCCATGCTAGGTTCCACTTAGTAAGTATCACCCTTCGGATTGCGACACGTGTCCACTGACTTTGTAATTGATTCCACCGGTCCACCACCTTAAACCGGTTTATCTTTTACCAAAAAACCACCTAGAGCCGGTTTTTTAAAGTCATAGGCCAAGACACGTGTTCCTGTTGGAATATAAGTATATATAATGGAGAATTTATTTAATTGGTAGGAGGAAATTTGGAGAAATTGGTTGTGGACGTGTGTGTGCTTAGGAATTTGAGTGGGAGGATTGTAGTTTACTTACACAATTTTTCTTCAATTCACTTCCTTTCTCACTTCTTTACTTACAATTCCACAACATAGTTACATATTTATAGTGGTACATACTCACCTTCTAGATTATTCTATTTCTAGGTTATTCTACTAATTAATTCTACTTTATCCTAACTTATTCTCAACTATTCTAGAATTTCTACAAATTTCTTCTAATTTCTTTTTTTCTTTCTTTTCTTCTAATTCTAGAATATTCTTTAGAATATCTATACAAATCAAGTTTATATTCCAACACTCCCCCTTAAACTTGATTTGTCATTTTGAGCAAAACTCCGAACTTGGTGAAATCCTTTCCCGACGAGCCTTTCTTTATATTTTTCAACTTCACCTTTTGAAATTCTTCTTAACCTGATGCACCCACTTTACTCCAATGGCCTTGTGCCTTTCCAGTAGTGTCACGAGCTCCCACGTATCATTCTTCTTTATTGATTTGATCTCTTCGTCTCTTACGACTCGCCAATTTTCATTATTTGATGATTTTTCAAAACTAACAGGTTCATAATAAGCAGATAGGCAAAATAAGGTAAGATCTTCTAACCTTTCAGTATCCTCATATATCTCGCCCAAACTCCTTACGCGTGGTGTGGCTCTTTCATTTAAGAAAGATGGTGGCAAGTCTTCAGTAACTAGTATAGGTGAAGTTGGTGGAGTCACTAGCTCTTGCTGGACTTCTTCGACTTGCTCTTTTGCTCTTTGTTCTTCTAACTGTGGGATGTAGGTGAAGTCACCGTTGGAGCTGAAATCCCATACTCCTTCTTCGTCGAACTCCACGTCTCGACTTATCACTGTTTTCTTGGTATTTGGATTATACAACTTATATCCTTTAGAGTTAGAGTCGTACCCGATAAAGATGAATGCTTCACTTTTATCATCGAGCTTCTTCATTCTCTCATCTGGTACATGCACGTAGGCTTTGCTCCCAAATACCTTTAGGTGGGAAATTCCTGGCTTTCTCCCGCTCCAGGCTTCTTGTGGAGTCATTCCCCACACACTCCTTGTCGGCGATTGGTTGGACAGGTACACCGCGCACGCCACTGCTTCTGCCCAGAACTCCTTAGGCAAATTTTTTGTCTTTAGCATGCTCATTGCCATCTCCATGATTGTTCTGTTTTTTCTTTCCGCCACTCCATTTTGTTGGGGGCATCTCGGAACTGTCAGGGGCCGCCGAATTCCATTTACTTCGCAAAATTCTAGAAACTCCCTTGATGTGAATTCTCCACCTCGATCGGACCTCATGGCCTTGATTTGTCGTCCGCTCTTCTTCTCGACGGCAGCTTTGAACTTCTTGAATGCATCAAATACTTCTGACTTCTGCTTCAAGAAATATACCCACGTTTTTCTAGAAAAATCATCAATGAAGAGCATAAAATAATTATTTTTATCGAGGGAGATTGGATTTATTGGCCCACACACGTCAGTATGAATCAACTCCAGTGGCTTTTGAGCTCTTGAACTTGACTCCTTTGGGAATGGCTTTCTGAACTGCTTCCCCAGTAGACAACCTTCGTAGAGTTGATCGGGATGTTTGATGGATGGTAAACCTCTCACCATCTCTTTCTTGGACAATAACTCCAAACCACCAAAATTTAAATGCCCAAACCGAAGATGCCACAACCAAGACTTATCTTGGTAACACGCTTTCAGGTATTTTGCCACGTCATTTCGAATATTCAATAAGAACATTATATTTTTTGACATTGGCACCTTGGCAATAAGATTATTTTTGCCATCTCTTATTGAAAGGTTATAATCTCTCATGTGAATATCATAACCTTTCTCTAAGAGTTGTCCCAAACTCAAGATATTATTTTTCATATTGGGCACATAATAAACTTTGGAAATAAATTCATGATTTCCATTCTTCAAGCGAATTAAAATTTTCCCTTTTTCTTTAACTGGAATTTTAGATTCATCACCAAAGGAGACGTTGCCACTTACCGACTCATCGAGCTCCACGAACATGCTTCTCTTCCCGCACATGTGGTTGCTTGCACCGGTGTCGAGGTACCACGTGTCGTCTTGTCTTCCAGCTTCTCCTTTATATGCCAGAGCACACTACCAATTTCTTGACTTGTATTTTCAGCATAATTGGCCTTCTCTTCAATCCTTAATTTTTCACTTCTGCACTCGGAAGCATAGTGCCCAAATTTATGACAATTATAACACTTTATTGAGGATTTATCGTACCTCGACTGCGGGTTGCTCCTCCCCTGACCACTTGTTAACTCATTTCTTTCACCACTGTTGACGAAGCCTCCTCGTCCTCATCGACGTGTCACAGCCCGCAACCCTTAATGACAAATTTAGCCGGGATTATGACTTGGGATGAGAATTAATGAGTGGGAACGGATATGGACAATTACTTAACATTAAAGTATATGGAAATGTCACTCATAGATAAAATGCTAGGATCACATATGATCATTTGGATACTTATAAAACATACACATAAAGGAGAACTGATTAAGGTGGGTTACCCAATAACACGTGTCACAACTTCATAACATAGAATTATTCTAATTAAAGTGTTTTGCAGCGGAAAACGTGTGAGATATACATATGAAGATGTATACTCAAGGTTACATTTCTTGAAATGTCAAAGGAACACCCGCTCAACATCATTCCATTCCATCAGCTGCTCAACCTGCACATTTAGAAATACATGCAGGGCTAAGTATAAAAATACTCAGTGGGCACATATGCCTACTATGAAATATAACATGCTTCGTAAAGATTTAAATTGTCATGCCATCATAAGCAGTACAGCAAGGGGGTTTTCGCTAAAAAGGCCCAAGCTTACTAAATTCAGTTGTAATTCTTAAAGTTCGACTGCAGTCTAAGTTCTCTTGTAATCTATCATATCTGGAACTGTGTGCCGGAGAGGTGGCCACCTCTCACGGTCACTTGACCGGCCAACCCGCTAGATGACTCACGGTCACTGGTGTACACTAGCCCTGGCAGGATAGCTATCAACTGCTCAAGACCCGAATTCGATTGCATCATTGGCAAAGCCAAAGCAGATAGATATCATACTAAAATTTAAACATTTTATGGCAAGACAATACTTGAAATAACTTTAACTCAAAGATTTTGTCATGAAATAACTTGCTTGAACGTAACATTTAAACTCATTTGATATATATATGAAACTGAAATTAACAGTTAGATCATCTCATGCATTCATTCGTATAAGAGGCCTACGACACGCAGGGGATCTCTATATACGTATAGTAAAAGTAATGCCCACCTGATTGCAGTGTTTTGCTACTTAAGACAATGATTCTCTTTCCTTAGCGCGATAGGTTACTCAGACGCTTTTGTTTATTTGAACCTTTAATAACACGAAAACATGTGTTCAAGTGAATAATAGAAAAGATAACAACAAATGCAGTGAATCACTATTCACTCATTTCTCTAACTACCCATATTTCCTTAAACGACTATATCTAACACATATACAATCGTTCTTCCTTTATCAAAATACTTCATGTACCTTTGAGGATGTAGGAAATTCCATTTTATATTATTCATTTATTTATCTATTATAAATAAAGAATAATTCTATAAACATAAAACGTTTTCCTTTTCCCCATTTAATAATGTCAATCACCAATATATATATATATATACACATCAATAGCTCATTTATAAACTAAAAGTGATATTTTATCAACAATAAAACTTTAAAATTCTTAATAGGAATTATTTTGAATCATTTCCATCTCAACAAAACTGTATAGATTCAACTTCAACTAATAAACTGCTTTTACTCCGAACTCGTATGGAGTCGAATTTTATATCAATAGAAACCTCTTTGAGTCTAGTTTAATTGAAAAAAAAGTATGTTGAAAAACTCCAAGTAGTTTAAGAGATATAGCGATTTTCCCATCGCCTACCAGATTCGGCAGTTTCTGCCAACTGAAAGTCCAGATTTTTGAAAAAATAGCAAACGTTACCGGAATAACCTCAAATTTTATATGTAGATAGCTAACACATATATCTTCATACAATAAACATTTGAGAGCTAAATATCAACATATGGTTACTGAAATAATTAACCTAATCATCTGCCTCACGACAGTTTCAGCAGATACTGGCAGTAGACTTCTCAAATTTTAAAAGGGTAGTAAACGAAGTTAAAATAACATGAAACTTTGTACAAATATTCACCACACTCCCATCTATACCCCAGAAATTTCCCATAATATAATAGAAACGGGAATGCATCGAAATAAGGGCGTCAACTTACCCTTGTCCAAGTGAGCACTAATGGAAGTTGTTCGTCAGGGGTTTTCTGGTCGTCGTTCCGCTATGGTGTTTAGCCGCGAAGGTCTACGACTTAGTCTTCCTCGTGCGAGGTAGATCAGGCTACACAACGGTGGTTTCTCGATCCTTTTTCGTCGTAAGGATAGTGAGAAACGAAAGCCGTAAGTTGGCCGGTGGCTAAGTCGGGAATTCGACGTTGGCCGCCGAAGGATATTGCGGTCTTTGATCAGGGAAAAACAGAGAAGGCTTCGGCCTTTCGATTGTTGGATTTGGTAGCCTGAAGATGGAGGAACGAGTACACGTTCTCGGTTCAGAGCCTAGTGGCCGGTCGGCGAATAAACGGCCCGGCGAAGGGAGCTCACTTGAGCTCTTGCAATGAAGAAATTAAGAGTTTTCAATACAATGGAGTATTGCTTTTGCGGGAGTGAAAGTGATGAGTATTGAACTGACAATTGTGAGTTTATATAGAGGAGCTTCCGCAGACAACGGAATTTAAGATGGTTGAAATTTTTTTGAAGGGAGTAGGAGAAGATTACTGTAGAATCTTTGAAGATTTTGGATTGCAGATGATGGAAATCTGCAGCTTTTGAAAATTGTGGATATTGGCGTGATTTTCTTCTGCCGCCTTTGAAAACTTTGCCTCGGCGTGATCATCTGCTCCTGAAATTGGGGCTTTTTTTTTTTGGATTGCATGGAAGATATTGCAGCTTTGAAAATTTTCTGCAGTAATGATGCGTTGAGAGGAAGGTGGAATAGTGTAGGAATAGTGTAGGAATTGATGTGTTGGATGAAAAATCGAGAAATACGTGTAGTGCCGTGATCTAGTTTCTCCTAGTTCCTGTAATAATTCTCCAATTCTCGTTTAATAATTACTCGTCGTATTTATATAAATTAAATCCTCAATCTTGAGATTTAATACGTGAAAGTCGGAATTAATTCGCGACTTAATACCTTAACACATATAACGCGAAATAATAAAATTATTATGCATATGATCTCAAATTATAATTCTAGCAATTTGATTTAAATAACACGATTTATGAAATCGGTTATAAATCTAAAATTTCTAATACTACTGATTAAATCAATCAACTGATAATGCAAGGTCTCAAACGTGTAGCTAAACCAATAATTTAATTATTGGTTTGATTCATGATTGAATATTAAATCGCAGCTCTGTATCTCTTATACAGACTTTTGCTGAAATAATATTATCTGAATAACATAGTCACAATAAATAATTAAAAGAATTTTATAACTAATGCACATATTTAATCTAATATGTATTTAAAAGAGCGGGGCATCACATACTACCCCCCTTAAAATAAATTTCGTCCCGAAATTTGCATACCTGGTATTCTAGCTTGTGATACTAGTCATTCGTTTCATTCATCTCTTTTGTAGCCTTTTCCATCCTGTGATGGTTCCACTACATGACGAGAACAATATTATTGCCTCGTAACACTTGAACCTTGCAATCTAGTCACTAAACTGATTTCTCTTCATAACTTAAGCCCTGATCTTGGACTATCTCATCTTTCTTAATCACATACTTTTCTTAACTGCGAGACGTAATATTCAGTGTATACATCCACAATCCTCCACTAACCATTAGTGCACTATTCCTGACTTTCGTGAATCCTTTCGTTTTTCTTATTCTTGAGGCGAGACACATTTTCTCACCAATATCCATTTTCATTTCGTGCTTTCATAATCCTTTCTTGCAATTCACACTTAACTCTTGATGCAACTACACAGCTTGATATTGTCTCCGGATGGTGAACAATTACTAAACCGAATAAGGCAATCACCAATCAGTACTTCATATTTAGTGGTGAAACATCTTATCTTAATTTCCAATTGATGGTACCATCATAATTCTTCACTAATTCGAATCGTCTCTGTTGTCTTACATTGAAATCTCTTTGCTCGAAAAAGCACTTCAAATTCTTGTCAGCTATAAGGACCTCACACTTAACTCCGTAGAGATAGTATCTCCAAATTTCCAACACGTGCACAACCACAACGAGTTCTAAGTCATAAGTCAAGTAATTCAACTTTGGGGCTAATGAGACATAGTGCTCAAGTTCTCTGAAGTTTAAAACAAATACTTGCTTCCTTTGAACATTCCTATTGATGGAGCTTTTGACACTTTAGCCGAAACAATCACCCTTCTAGTGTGAGGTTGTTGGCTCTGAGGCTGGGTTGGATCTTAAGTCTTATTCTAAAGTTCTTTTTCTATTCTCGAATTTTCTGTTGTTTTCTTCATTCCATTTTCTTTCCTTCACCACATCTTGAGGTGGTGTATATCCAGATTGTGTCGGTAGTCTTCCCATTCTCCCTTGGTAGCAGTGATTCGATGGTGAGAGTCTTGCTCGTTGGTTGCTCCTACGTAATATTTCTTTGGCTTGGTAGGGGAATTGAATATCTCATGACGCCATTCGTTTGCGAACTCCTTCACGCGTTTCTCATAAGTGTCCACCACATTTGGAGCACGTCCTGACATTTTGTTGAAAACTCTATCATACTAGTTATCTGCCCTGGTTCTCCACTTGGGATTCCAGAAGTTGCTTTGTTTCTACCGACTGTCGGTCAAAAGATAGGTTGATGCTTAGTGTATCTTTCTATTTGTGAGAATATCACCTTCTAGTACTTCGAGAACTGACAGCAAACCAAGTCATTCTAGTCATTACTGTGCTTTAATAAGATCTTATTGTGACAACTACATAGTGTGAGTCTATACATTGGAATGACGCCCTACTCAAGGTCAAAATCCTAATTGACAATCACCGAGATCTTAGTTATATGGGCTGGCCAGACCCAGCACAATGAATCACTCAGTCAAATGGGAGCTTCGCCCCCAATCTTGTCAACTTCTTATCTCTTATAAAGCTCTAAGTCAACTTCTAACTTAAAGCACTTACTAATAAGTATTTCATCATAAGTTATTGATACCATGAAAGTCCATTCTATGTTGTTCTAGCCAAGCTATCACGACTAATATCATAATCACAAGCAACATAAGTTCTTATGTAAAAAAAATTTAATCTCACCGCTATTGAAATAGTTCAAATGAATCCTTAGTCTTAAGGCATTGCCTCTATGTTGTAACATCTCTATGTTAAACATTTCTATCTTACCAGTCTTTACTTAAATCGATCAAGTGGTGCTATCACGATTAACATTCTCAAAGCATTCTTGGGTGGTACTCAAACGGTTTGTAAGAGGACCCATCATTCTAATCGTATAGGCAGCTAGCCTAAAACGACAACATAAAGCTTTCTCATTCATTCATACATACATACTTCTGTTTCTTTTGAAACCTTAACATATATGGACATTTAATGTCCCTTTCATGAACTTTGCTTATGCCGGAAAGATTCAAGGAATCTAACTCGACCATACATACATACATACATTGATTCGTTAAGGGCTCGGGTTGTCCCAAACACGAAATACATTCATTGAGTCGTTATGGGTTCGGGTAGTCCCAAACACGACAAAAAGCATTCACATAGCATCGTAAACATAAGGCGCACATTTTCTTGAAAAACTTTCATAACATCTGAAATACATATATGTATATTTTTGAAACTATTATCGTACCTTTGTTGCGGCAGTGTGACGGCGAGCTGAGGGTTACTGACATTCTTAGAAGTCTAGAGATACTATTCTAGACTCGACATCAAAAACTTATGATTATCAGAGACATGAAAGGAAACTTATGCTCTATCTCATATTCTATCTCCTTACTCAACTCTATATAAACTCTCCACTCATCTCAAATCCTTAAGTTCAAGGATAGGTTTCAAGAAAATCATAGTTCCAAGTCTCGATTTGTCTCTCATATAAGGCTCGTCTAATCTTATTCAAACACATAGACAACACAATCACCTAAGGCCCATAAGAAAACACAATCAAACATTATCAAAACATGCTCTGTTTTTATACTGACTCAACTTCAAAATCTAACCTGTTCTGACTCCGACACCTCCTGGACTCGAGACTCATACCAAAAGAAAGGTCTTCGAGTCTAGTTTCATATAAAAAAACGTAGAGTCAAAAACTCCAAGTATTGTAGGAGATATGACTATTTTACTACAGTCTACCATATTCGGCAATTTTGAGCAATCGAAAACTTGGATTTTTAAAAAAAAATAGTAAACGTTGTCAAACTGGGCTCAACTTTGGTGGATATCTAGCTAACACTATAAGGTTAATACCATAAAAATTTTGAAATCTAGATCACACAGGAAGCTACTGAAATGAATGACTCTTTCTCCTGTTCTCTGAAATTCTCGGTAGTAATGTGCAGTTTAGGTTTTGTATTTTATAAAAATAGTAAACGAAGTCCAAATGACTTGAAATTTTACCGGTGTGCTTAAGACTCATGTAGGGATTGTCTATAAAATTTTCAAAGCTATTAGACATCTAAAAACCGTCGATCACAGTAGGTCAGTAGGCCTACGAAATTCACCAAAATCTCATCTCAAACTCTTAAATGCTCAACTCAACATCCCTTCAAAGAAAACCAATCAAAGCTCATTTTAAACACATATAGCACTTGAAAACATTCAAGCACATTATAATACTCATCATACTCAATCTTGACTCTCTTCTTACATCATAACCTCAAATCTCAAGTAAAACATTTCAACGAACGCATCATTAAAATTCTCTTCTCATTTTCGTGCTCAAAATTACTCAAATACTCAAACATGATCTCATTCATCATATAAATCATTATACACATATAGATTCCCTTTTATCATGTAAACTAAACTCTAATGAAACTTCATGTATCATCATAAAACTCTTAATAAAACATGACAAACTTTCACATAATGGTCATAAAGCAATTAGACCTCATTTTATCAATCATCGACTTCTCAAAATATGAAAACTCAAAAACTCATACAAACTAAACTAAGTCAAAAATTTTCTTAGCCAACAAAAGACTTACTCAAACATAATTATACACTAATATCATGCTCAAATACATATATCTTAAGCCAAAATCACTTAAATAACACATAGGCAAAAAGTCCTAATTTTTATTAAAGTAAACTCTTTGAAATTTAATAAACACACATGATACCTTAATCCATTCATAGATCTATCAATCTTAGCCAATTAATCTCACATATAACCCATCAATTTACAAATTAGAGCATAGATACACATATCCCTAATTTTATTAAACTAACTCATATCAAAATCATCAATTGACATCATATACTCAATTTACTCCATCAATCATCATCATATACATCTCATGGACTCATCTTCATCATCTATTAATCATCTTAACCATTGACTCAAAAGTTCCCAATTTTGGGTAAACTAAACTCCATCGAACTTTCACATCTCAAGGCATATACATATAACATCATACAATCTAGATCTATAAAAATAAGAATCACTTACCCAAGATTAAACAAAGATCAAAGTTTTCCTTTCTCACTCTTCAAACCAAAACCCACGGTCCTCTTGAAATCTTCAAGAATTGAAAGGTGTTTATGTTGATTTGGTGGAGGATTTGATCTTGAGGTGAACTTGGAAGCTTTGGTGATTCATCTATGGTGATCTTTTGGAGCAAAATCGGAAGAGAGGGAGAGAAATTGAGAGTGGCCGAATGGTGAAGAAAATGAGGAAAATGAAGTGAATTTGTCTTGCTTAGGAAGGATGATTGGAGACCAAATACTATTCACCATTTAATACTTGTCCCCCCCTAAACCTATACACTAATTCCCTTCCCTTCACCTTCATACCACACGTCCACTTCAAGTAAGGCTAAGGAAATTAATCACAATGAGACACAATTATATGAAGCCATAGTTTGGGTAGTATACTATATCGGTAGACTAACACTTCTTGGTCTTATCAAACAAGGGGATCTTATTATGACAACTCACGAGTTGCAAGGCTCAAACTCAACACAACATCAAAGCAAGGTGTTGTAGAAATTGTTCAAGAGAATCAAAAGAATGACCATAGGGTATGAAATGATTAACTACTAGGTCGAACGAAATGACCTCGAGTAAGAACCCATCTGGCTTTTTAACCGAAAGTTGCAACACATGGGTTTTCAACCCAAAAGACGTCTACTGAGATTTGGATCATGTGGACTGGCCAGGTCCAACATCATCACCTCCCAGTCACACGGGAAACATCGTCCCGAACTTGGAGAGCCATGAACATACTATACATAACATAACATAAGCTCATCATGACAACTAAACTTATCTTAAGGTTCTCTATCCTATTGACCCCAAACCTTTCTTAAGACATATACACACAGACATACGTACACAGGCAAAACACACTATTCTTAAAATCTATCGTGTAGCAAAAGTCGATTCGATGTTCCGTCGCACTTGAACATTCGAACATAGAGACTATGGTTCAACCTTTGATGCAACGTTTACCTTGAATTCGTCGCGTATCGTCATTCTGTGCTTTTCCTTTACCTCGTACATATCTTTTCATTCCTCTTTGTAGTTCAAAAGAATCATTGTTTTCTTGAGGGAGCTGAAATGCTCTAAGTTCTCTTTCATTCTTCTACATCATCACCTTAAGAATCTAGATTGTAGAGATATCCTACTAACCTAGTAGTCTATGTTCTTTTTTTGAAATTGTGATCATGCAACTTATAGCAATCTATGTTCTCTGGGAAAACATATGTAAATTTTCTATTATTCGTCTGATCATAACATCATAGATTGCGAAAATATGCCATGAAAGACAAAACATTCAACATTTCATCATAGCATGCTCTTTACATAAACATATTCATAAAACATCTTAGAACAATAACATCTTTAACACGTTGAACTACAGTTACCTTCTTTCCTTGATTGAGCACGATGCAATGGAGTGTTGAGCGGTGCCATATAAACCCATGTAAGTCTAAAGAATCAAACTAGACTCGACTCTTTTAGAATAAGGTTTCTAGGGCCAGAGCGAACGAACCGCTCTGATACCATTCTGTCACAGCCCGCAACCCTTAATGACAAATTTAGCCGGGATTATGACTTGGGATGAGAATTAATGAGTGGGAACGGATATGGACAATTACTTAACATTAAAGTATATGGAAATGTCACTCATAGATAAAATGCTAGGATCACATATGATCATTTGGATACTTATAAAACATACACATAAAGGAGAACTGATTAAGGTGGGTTACCCAATAACACGTGTCACAACTTCATAACATAGAGTTATTCTAATTAAAGTGTTTTGCAGCGGAAAACGTGTGAGATATACATATGAAGATGTATACTCAAGGTTACATTTCTTGAAATGTCAAAGGAACACCCGCTCAACATCATTCCATTCCATCAGCTGCTCAACCTGCACATTTAGAAATACATGCAGGGCTAAGTATAAAAATACTCAGTGGGCACATATGCCTACTATGAAATATAACATGCTTCGTAAAGATTTAAATTGTCATGCCATCATAAGCAGTACAGCAAGGGGTTTTTCGCTAAAAAGGCCCAAGCTTACTAAATTCAGTTGTGATTCTTAAAGTTCGACTGCAGTCTAAGTTCTCTTGTAATCTATCATATCTGGAACTGTGTGCCGGAGAGGTGGCCACCTCTCACGGTCACTTGACCGGCCAACCCGCTAGATGACTCACGGTCACTGATGTACACTAGCCCCGACAGGATAGCTATCAACTGCTCAAGACCCGAATTCGATTGCATCATTGGTAAAGCCAAAGCAGATAGATATCATACTAAAATTTAAACATTTTATGGCAAGACAATACTTAAAATAACTTTAACTCAAAGATTTTGTCATGAAATAACTTGCTTGAACGTAACATTTAAACTCATTTGATATATATATGAAACTGAAATTAACAGTTAGATCATCTCATGCATTCATTCGTATAAGAGGCCTACGACACGCAGGGGATCTCTATATACGTATAGTAAAAGTAATGCCCACCTGATTGCAGTGTTTTGCTACTTAAGACAATGATTCTCTTTCCTTAGCGCGATAGGTTACTCAGACGCTTTTGTTTATTTGAACCTTTAATAACACGAAAACATGTGTTCGAGTGAATAATAGAAAAGATAACAACAAATGCAGTGAATCACTATTCACTCATTTCTCTAACTACCCATATTTCCTTAAACGACTATATCTAACTCATATACAATCGTTCTTCCTTTATCAAAATACTTCATGTACCTTTGAGGATGTAGGAAATTCCATTTTATATTATTCATTTATTTATCTATTATAAATAAAGAATAATTCTATAAACATAAAACGTTTTCCTTTTCCCCATTTAATAATGTCAATCACCAATATATATATATATATATACACATCAATAGCTCATTTATAAACTAAAAGTGATATTTTATCAACAATAAAACATTAAAATTCTTAATAGGAATTATTTTGAATCATTTCCATCTCAACAAAACTGTATAGATTCAACTTCAACTAATAAACTGCTTTTACTCCGAACTCGTATGGAGTCGAATTTTATATCAATAGAAACCTCTTTGAGTCTAGTTTAATTGAAAAAACAATATGTTGAAAAACCCCAAGTAGTTTAAGAGATATAGCGATTTTCCCATCACCTACCAGATTCGGCAGTTTCTGCCAACTGAAAGTCCAGATTTTTGAAAAAATAGCAAACGTTACCGGAATAACCTCAAATTTTATATGAAGATAGCTAACACATATATCTTCATACAATACAAATTTGAGAGCTAAATATCAACATATGGTTACTGAAATAATTAACCTAATCATCTGCCTCACGACAGTTTCAGCAGATACTGGCAGCAGACTTCTCAAATTTTAAAAGGGTAGTAAACGAAGTTCAAATAACATGAAACTTTGTACAAATATTCACCACACTCCCATCTATACCCCAGAAATTTCCCATAATATAATAGAAACGGGAATGCATCGAAATAAGGGCGTCAACTTACCCTTGTCCAAGTGAGCACTAATGGAAGTTGTTCGTCGGGGGTTTTCTGGTCGTCGTTCCGCTATGGTGTTTAGCCGCGAAGGTCTACGACTTAGTCTTCCTCGTGCGAGGTAGATCAGGCTACACAACGGTGGTTTCTCGATCCTTTTTCGTCGTAAGGATAGTGAGAAACGAAAGCCGTAAGTTGGCCGGTGGCTAAGTCGGGAATTCGACGTTGGCCGCCGAAGGATATTGCGGTCTTTGATCAGGGAAAAACAGAGAAGGCTTCGGCCTTTCGATTGTTGGATTTGGTAGCCTGAAGATGGAGGAACGAGTACACGTTCTCGGTTCAGAGCCTAGTGGCCGGTCGGCGAATAAACGGCCCGGCGAAGGGAGCTCACTTGAGCTCTTGCAATGAAGAAATTAAGAGTTTTCAATACAATGGAGTATTGCTTTTGCGGGAGTGAAAGTGATGAGTATTGAACTGACAATTGTGAGTTCATATAGAGGAGCTTCCGCAGACAACGGAATTTAAGATGGTTGAAATTTTTTTGAAGGGAGTAGGAGAAGATTACTGTAGAATCTTTTAAGATTTTGGATTGCAGACGATGGAAATCTGCAGCTTTTGAAAATTGTGGATATTGGCGTGATTTTCTTCTGCCGCCTTTGAAAACTTTGCCTCGACGTGATCATCTGCTCCTGAAATTGGGGCTTTTTTTTTTTTTGGATTGCATGGAAGATATTGCAGCTTTGAAAATTTTCTGCAGTAATGATGCGTTGAGAGGAAGGTGGAATAGTGTAGGAATAGTGTAGGAATTGATGTGTTGGATGAAAAATCGAGAAATACGTGTAGTGCCGTGATCTAGTTTCTCCTAGTTCCTGTAATAATTCTCCAATTCTCGTTTAATAAATACTCGTCGTATTTATATAAATTAAATCCTCAATCTTGAGATTTAATACGTGAAAGTCGGAATTAATTCGCGACTTAATACCTTAACACATATAACGCGAAATAATAAAATTATTATGCATATGATCTCAAATTATAATTCTAGCAATTTGATTTAAATAACACGATTTATGAAATCGGTTATAAATCTAAAATTTCTAATACTACTGATTAAATCAATCAACTGATAATGCAAGGTCTCAAACGTGTAGCTAAACCATTAATTTAATTATTGGTTTGATTCATGATTGAATATTAAATCGCAGCTCTGTATCTCTTATACAGACTTTTGCTGAAATAATATTATCTGAATAACATAGTCACAATAAATAATTAAAAGAATTTTATAACTAATGCACATATTTAATCTAATATGTATTTAAAAGAGCGGGGCATCACACGACGTCCACGGCCTCAGCCTCGATCTTGACCTTGACCACGTCCTCCTTTGTATTGTCTGCGGCTGTTGCTCGAGCTTTCTTCTTTATCTTTTGAGCTTACTTGCAACTTTAAAAGTTGCTCTGAAATTCTTGCTTCTTTTTCTGTTTCTCCTCGTACGCTTATAACGACCCCAACAAGAGATCAATGGTCATTTCCTCTAAATTTTTAGTTTCTTTGATCGTCACCACAATGTGCTCAAACTTTGGGATTAGTGACCGCAATATTTTCTCCATAATTCTTATATCCTCCAATTTTTCACCATTTCTTTTCATTTGATTAGACACCGCCAAGACTCTTGAAAAATAATCCGAAATTGATTCGGACTCTTTCATATGTAATGACTCAAACTCTCCTCTTAAAGTTTGAAGTCGTACCTTTTTTACTTGCTCCGCTCCTTTGCACGCGTTCTGGAGTTTCTCCCACGCTTCCTTGGCAGTGCTCGCGTTCGAGATTTTCTCAAAATCATCGTCCCCTAGCGCTTGATAAATGAGACAGAGAGCCTTCTTGTCTCTCTTTCTCACATCTCGCAATCTATCCTTTTGTTGTTGGGATAGTGCGGCCTCGTCCTGTGGCTCCTCGTAGCCGTTCTCCACGATCTCCCAAACATCGTGGGCTCCCAATAGCGCCTTCATCTTGATGCTCCAATTGTCGAAGTTGCTCTTGTTGAGCATGGGGACTTGAAACTATTGTAAATTCGCCATACCACAAGTCGAATCTTGTGGCTCTGATACCACTTTGTTGGAATATAAGTATATATAATGGAGAATTTATTTAATTGGTAGGAGGAAATTTGGAGAAATTGGTTGTGGACGTGTGTGTGCTTAGGAATTTGAGTGGGAGGATTGTAGTTTACTAACACAATCTTTCTTTAATTCACTTCATTTCTCACTTCCTTACTTACAATTCCACAACATAGTTACATATTTATAGTGGTACATACTCACCTTCTAGATTATTCTATTTCTAGGTTATTCTACTAATTAATTCTACTTTATCCTAACTTATTCTCAACTATTCTAGAATTTCTACAAATTTCTTCTATTTTCTTTTTTTCTTTCTTTTCTTCTAATTCTAGAATATTCTTTAGAAAATATCTATACAAATCAAGTTTATATTCCAACAGTTCCTTCATTGTATTTTGTAAAACAAGCTTACTGAACACTCTTCTTCATCGGACAGCTCAAAATTTCCTCATTTCCGGCGAGATTTTAAAGCTATTTTGCATTGACCTGAAGATTTATGGTTGTTCTCGTTAATTTATACAAGATCCCTCATCGGTTAAAATTTTTCCAACATTTAATTGTTGTGAAAGGTATAACTCTGAACAGAGCAATATATAGTCATCGTTTTTTTATTTTTGTCATATTGTATTCATTTGTGAATTTTGTTGCGAGGGAATATCGAAAAATCCTATTTTTGGATATTGGAGGCCATTGATTGAAGGAAATTTTGGAGGTGAAGAATGCAGTTGGAAGTTTGACGAAGGCAATAACATTTGTTATATCTGCAGAGATTGGTAATTTTGTGGGTTGGGCTCTAAGTTTTTGAATAAATGTTTTGTGTAGCTATTGTTGTCCTTATTTAGTTGTTACAACCTGAAAATTGGAATGCATTTATTAATCGGAATCATATTTTTCTAGGTAATTTGTTTTCGTGTATCTTGCCTTGGAGTTATTCTATAGCGCCATTATCTGTTTATGAGAATGTATCGGATTTAGTTAGTCTTTCCATGATGTTGATAGATTTGAATGTTTCTGATGATGAAGAAATTGAGAATGCTTTTGAGGCTAATGAATGTAGCTCGTCTGAAGAGCTTATTGATTCAGATGTGGAGAGTGAGTCATTTAAGGCAGTAAGAAATGAAATTGAGGATAAATTGCAGGTTGGTGTTGTTTATGATAGTTTGGATGTGATTTATATTTTGTACTCTCAATTCGGTGTTGTAAGTGGGTTTAGTGTTAAGAGGGGATCTAAAAAAAAATCGATGAGTCTAGTGTTGTTCGGTTAAAAGTTTTTAATTGTTCTTGTGAAGGGTATCCCGATAATAAGCGTTCGGTTGGACGAATTGCTTCGTACAAGAAGCAAGTTAGTCGGATGAATTGTAAGGCACGCTTGCGGGTTGTTCGAGATGAATAAGGTCTATGGAGAGTATCTGTTTTTTTTAATCAACACAATCATGAACTAGTGTCACCAGAGCAGAGTTATACGTTGAGATCTGCACGACTTATGTCATTTGCGAAGAAATCTGTATTAGATGCTCTTAGGTCTGTCGGGATTAAGATCAGCAGTGCCTATAGGTTCATGGAAAAAGAAGCCGGCAGACGACCGAATGTAGGATTCACCAAAAAAGATGCATATGCTCATGTAAATATGAAAAAAAAAGGAAACCAAACTTGAGAATGCAGATGCCAATGCATTATTGAAGTATTTCATTGGCAAGGGCAACAGTGAGACACATTTTTATTGGAATGTAGAGCTTGATGATGAGGGGCGGCTGATGAACTTTTTCTTTAGGGATACACGTTGTGCTATGGATTATGAGATATTTGGGGATGTTTTGTCGGTTGATACTACCTACCGTACAAATAAGTACAATCTTGTGTGTGCCCCTTTCGTTGGTATAAACCACCACAGAAACAATGTTCTTTTCAGGCTTACCTTTTTGTTTGATGAAACAACAAAATCGTTTGAGTGGCTGTTTAAAAGTTTCTTGGAGTCTATGAACGGGAAAGAGCCTGGGATAGTATTTTCTGATCAGTGTCAAGCTCTCATGAACGGTGTAGATTATACTTTTCAGACCGCTAGTCACCGTTTGTGCCAATGGCACATAAACCAAAATGCGCCGTCGCATTTTGCTTTTTTAAATGGAAACACGGCGTTCAAGAAGACATGGTATTATTGTATGAATGGTTGTGAGAGTGAAGGAGAATTTGATTCTACTTGGCAGACAATGGTTACTGATTATGATTTAAGTGAGAACCGATGGTTTCGAAACATGTACAATTTGAGAAAACGGTGGGCTTTTGTCTTTACCAACGAGAAGTTTACAGCCGGCCTATATGCAACTTCTAGGAGTGAGGTGACGAACAAGGTTTTGAAAGATTTATGCTCTGCTACAACTTCTCTTCATGAGTTTGTCATCTAATATGAAAGATTACAACACGCGTGGCGTTTGAGAGAGTCTGAGGAGGACACCATGTGTCGTGGCGTCCCTGGTCAGTTTATCCAAAACAACAATTTTCTGAAACATGCGGCCTCTGTTTACACGAGGAATGTGTACAGAACTTTTGAATGTGAGGTAGCTCATTCTTTAAATGTGAAGATTATTCAGCATCCATATGACTTCAGCGCCAATGAGTTAGTCTATGCAGTGTCTTCAAGTTCATCCAGTAATGGGATTCGTACGGTTCATTTCAGACGTCCAACACGTCATGCCAGCTGCTCTTGTCGAATGTGGGAGGCAGAAGGCATTTTGTGTCGCCATATACTGAATATTATGTTGTTGTTGAATATTAACAACTTGCCAGCACAATTCATACTTAATAGGTGGAGGAAGGATGCGAAGAATAGGTTTCTACCTAACCAAACAAATCTGGGTGACGAAGGAGGAAAAGATAGCATTGCGAATATGGTTTTTGTTAACCATAATATGAAAACTCTATATGATTTGATGTTGGAGTGCAAGGGCGACAAGATTTGCCGGGATGTCATCAATAAATTTGTGGACCATTGTGTGAAAGAAATTGAAAGATTGAAATCTTCTACACCGGGACCTAGTGGTCACAATGGCAGTGAAGGGAACAATTCGGCCCATGTCAATATAAGAAATCCGCGTACGCCGAAAAAGAAAAAGTTCCCTGTTAAATGTTTGCGTCGACATTGGGATGTGCCTCGTCCTAAACGAGCTGGAGAAACTCCAAAGAAACGAAGTTGTTTGGGTAATGTGAATTAAATACTTACTTTGAAAGTCATTAAGATTTGTTATGTATACTTTGAACTAATAATTTTTTAAATTTTATTTTTGACCTGGCTTTGTAGATTATGATTCATTTGCCAAATTCGACCAATCGCAGACCGAACAATTTGATTCGAAGCAAATATCCGAGGACCGACAACGACTGTTAAGTTGTCAAGGCCGGAGCCAATCTCTTTCCCAAACAAAAAATATTAATGTAAGCGGCAATTTCTTTATCATCCTGTCCTCTTATGTTTTAAAAATTCCAATTGTTAGCTAAAGTTTTTGTTTAACTATTGTTTTGATGTTTTATTATGTGTAGGAAAACGCTGGTTCTTATTGGGATGCTTTTATGGATTAATTTTTTCAGGTATTGTGGTAAATACCTAAAATATATCAATTTACTTTTTGAGGAAACCTTTGCCAAACTGAATATGATTTAGATTATATACCACAATATCTTGAATTGTATGCAGTACCTAATTTGGTGTGGAGATGGAAGCTGCATTCTATTAGAAAGTTTAAAGGCAGGTTTACTTATTCCACAAAACAATTAAATTGTGTTTTATGTCTCACATGGATTGGACAGAAAATGGCATTCAAATATACTGTTTCTAATGATTTTGTTGATCCTATCTTCGCATAACATGTGATTCTTTGTTTAAAGTAGCCCATGTGAGTATGGCAGGTTAGTGAGGCTAATATAATAGAGTGTGGCAGGCTATTGAACGGTTGTGACTGATTCTTTGGTTTTGAATTGTTTAGCATGTGAATGGCTGTGACTACATGTCCTTTTTGTAGTCTTGTGATCATTTGAGTAGACTTTGTATTACTTATATGCATGTTTTTTCATGTTGAGTTCAACACAAAGTTTCCCTTAAGGAAATATGTCTAGTCTTAGTTTATATGATAATGTGTGGACAAAGGCTATGGATGCCAAGCTGATGGAATTAATCGTTGCCGAAAGTGATTCGAAAGGCAACCCAAAAGGCATTCCTAAGTCCTGGGATTTGAATTTGTCTGTTCAACAAAAAATCAATGCAGAATTCAACATGACTAAAGATGTTTATTTTTATTTGACGAAAATTGAATATCTTGAACAAAGATATTTTATGTGGCAAAATCTTTTGCGTGAACAGGAAGTGATTTGGGACAAGCGTAGCAACAAATTGGAAGCTTCCGACGAAACTTGGCGATATATTCAAGAGGTGCACTTATGCAATTTATTTTTTTTATTCAAATCCTTATTTGATGTATTTTGAAACTAATGGTTGGTTCTTTTTTTGTTTATCCATTATTGATCAATAACATACCAATTCAGCGGCTATGATTTATCGGGATCGAGGGGAGCCGCATTATGTTGCACTTGCGAAATTGTTTCAGGGCAAAGTCTTCGAATATCTGGATTATGAAGATAATTCACCGTGCTTCGATTCAAATTCAGACTAAGACCTTCATTTTCTATGAAGTGTTAATTTGAAGTAGACTTTACTTGTATTTGTGGTAGTTTGTTGTATGTTTTTACGTAATGTAGTTAGGTAATTGTTATTTAATTTCCTTTCTTTCCAATGACAACGTGGCCTAAATTTTCTGAGTTTTAATGATATCCAATTTGAAGTTTTATGTCATGTATGCTATACAACCAATCATTTCCCAATTGAAAAAAATTTCTCTTTCTTGTGACTCTGGCTGCAGGGGTAATAATGTTTCCCACAAACTAGATTACAAATCATATTTTTTATTACCTTGGTTCGAAAAGCTTATATAATAGCCTCATATGCCATTCTTCTCTCATTCACAAAAACTTAAACCATCACTTACTTACAATGCATTCTGCAAAGCCTATATCTCAAAATGTTATTTTTTACTATGGAAAGTGGACTCTTTCTGTTGAGTCTCTTGTGTTAGGAAAGTTTGAGTACAAGCGTTGGCAGGGAAATTGGATTCCCGGGCCTTCAACAAATAATAGACATCTTGTGTTTGATGTAAAGTTGGCGATGCAAGACGAGTTGAGGATTAACATACCGCTTGCGGAGTACTTTATGAAAGTGCAGGAATGGGAAGACCGCTATCATCAATTCATTTGGTTGATTAATCAACCAAATGTAGTGTATGATTGTGCCAAAAATGTTGTTAATGCATCAAAGGAAATTTGGGATACAATAGCTGGGGTAAAATTTCATATTTGTTATATGTGCTTGGATGACTACTTTGTTATGATAATTTGTGTTTCTTGGTTTGTTCCCTAATCTTAGGTTCGTCCTAAAATGTGTGTATATATGGAAGAGGGTGAGTTCAACTTTGCCCGCCTCAGGGTGCTATTTGAAGAAGTGGTTGAGCATAGTGAAAGTAGACAACGCTTAAGTATGCCATCCAATTCCGGTGCAAGTTTGTTTAGCGAAGTTGTTGATCAGCCTAACGCTAGTGGCCAACAGAGTCCAAACAAAAGCTTGTCTACTAGTTTTTAATGGGATATATAATGTTATGTTTCCGAAGGAAGGAATGCAGACAAGCATGGCCTTTCGATTTATCAGCTTAGTATTTGCTGGTTGTCATTGGCTAGTAAATCATTTATTTTATCTTTTTTATTATCTGTTGATGTTGTCTTGTAGTGTACTTGAGGAATGGTTGAGCTCCTCTATTTGTAGAAGTTATTTTTAACTAAGCTGTTATTTTTTTTGTTTGTCCGAATTTTTTTTAAAGTTTTGCTTTTCTTATTTGAGGAAACTCATAAAATCTGTTAGGTAGAAGTGATTTTTAACTAATCAGATAAGCATTTCTTTAATAACGACAGAATGTACTCCTCAAAATTATTTGTTTATTTTTGTTTATTCCAAAAATAAAGGCACTAACTTTAATCTATTATTTATAGCTATACTTGGTGACAATTAAACAGCTCCTTGTACCTTAAAATCTTTTTTCTTGAAATATGTATTCCACAAGGTTTGAGGACTTTTTATTTTGAAGTTTTTTATTCAATGCGTCGAAGAATTTAACTTAGAAAATAAGCTACAAATATTATCCTCCAAGAAAATATAAAGAAACAAGCTACCAATATTACTATGTAATTGGAGAATTTTAGATTTGATACATACTTATTGTATATCTAGGACAAAATAAAGATTTTTGTGTATATCGAGGACACAATTATGTTTGTGTATGAAAATCCAGCTTTGATACATACTTATTTTATCTTGTTTATTTATGTTTGTGCATGAAAAAATATATTATGGTGTATAATACTATATAATAATGTGCATAATGCAATTTTTCATTAGACTTTACAATTGATACACGGTTAATTTAAAGTTTTTATTGAGTAATGGATCTGAATTATTATATTTACGCCATTTTTAAATCTTATGTTGTATTTGTTTATATATTTTTTATTGTTTATTTATTTATATATTTAAATTTATAATTTGATTTTGATGTCCATTGTGCATCGCACGAATGGGCGTATACAAGTTACATATAAACCTGTAATAAATTATTTTAAAATTATAGATATGTTTAGTTTTTTGGTTTATTTTGTGAAATTATAATTAGCTTTAAAATATATATAAACAATACCGTTTTTATTTTTTATCATGACATTCTTCTTCTTCTCTATAACTTTCGTCTTCTCTATAATGTGATTTTTTTTTATTACAATCACATTACGACCAAATTAAAATCACAGTACGAACAAATGACTTATTATGTAGTGAGTTATTGTGAAAATATTAAATAGTTAACAACACACTTGACAAAAGTAAGATTTCATACACAATTCACATCACATTTAACAATTGATCAATGCCTTTCCGGGTACACAGTTTGAAAACACAATTGTAGGATTTCGGAAATTATTCATAGTTACATAAGATATAAACACAGAAATCGTTGCATCAGTGATTTTATGTATGTTTGATCCAAAGACATCATAAAAAATTAATGTTTATGTTGAGTACACAATTGACATTACAACTAAAATTACCAAAACTGTGAAGAAAAGTTCTACCACACGATATACAGTGTTTTCTATCGAGCCACCGCCCAATGTTGGTTAGTGTTGTTTTTTTTTTGGGGGGGGGGGGGGGGGGGTAACGGAAATAAACGTGTATTTAATATCATTGATTTAATGATTCTTAGTTCTATTTTATTTTACTATCATACGTTTATTACATAGTCGTTTGAAGTTTTGATAAATAAGCATTCTGAAAATCTAAATTATAGAGTAAGTAGTGATTTGTTGAAGAATTATTTTGTGGATATGATTTACCTATATTTTAACCAATCGCTTATGCATTAATAATTGTGATCTTGATCAAAATACAGGCATATATGTACGAAATTAATTTATTTATCTATGCATGTAGTCATGATATTTGAAGTAAAAAAGTTAATAATCGAAATTGACCTCCTTATTATTTAAAGTAATATAATCAGTACATTAATTTTGATGGATAATTGTGTTAGTTAAAAAAATATAATCCATATATACGAAATAACATAAATAAGATTTTGCGGGGACAATCGCAAAATCTTATAACTGACAGAGTTTTTGCCTAAATGGGTCAACATTTCTACACAAAACATGTGCTATCTAAACGAAGTACCAAAAAAGGAAGCTAAAGTACCCTCCATAATACAGACCCGGCAAAATATTAAAACACATTAACGGTGTATCCAAAAACATACTACACACAACCGACATACACACTAATAATCAGTGAGCCTAAATATAGTACGAGCAACGTGACATCTGTAATCAGCCAAGAACTTCTCATCCATGGACTTGCGCCTATTCCAAGCTGGGTTCAGAATACGATCCACATGCATGCAGGCGAAGGCACCGAACTGACAGAGTCTACTTGGCAGAACGTCTGAGATTGTGCCATAACTCGCAAATCCATTTCATAACTTTTTCCGGCGATGATTTGTTTTGCTTCCAATAATCAGTCCAAAAAATTAGACGAGGTAGCAAACGAGTGACGGGCTTCAAACGAGCCTTTCTGGCATTTAACTCCTTCTCGCTCAAATTAAAGGTTTTCGAGTCGTACAATTCGACTATCCAATCCTTCAACAATACCCGAACAGTCACCCAATGAGTCTTGTCTACATTGCATACCATGACCACCTAAAGCTGATAAAATAAATATGGTTAAACGCGAAGCTAAAATAAACAAAACTATTCATCTGTACATGTTACCTGTCCGCTTACTTTTCACACTACAAGAATTGAGCACATAGACAACACAAAATAGACAACATAGTTTAGTAAATATGTTGTCAATTACTATATAGACAACTGATATAGTCAAATGTGTTGTCTATAACCACAAAAAATATGGTCATAGACAACAGAATCTGAAATATGTTGTCTATGACCACTATTAGACAATAGTTTTTATTTTGTGTTGTTTATTAGCACAATAAACAAGCGGTGGTCCTAAAATGTTGTCTTTATTCGATACCTATAGACAACTGTGTAAAAAATGTATTGTCTATTATATCATTAGACAACAAATATTAACACACTTGTGTATTTTTAGTAATATAAAAAATAAACTCTCTCCTATTCTTTTTAAAATATCGATTGAGGTTTGCAACAGTTTTTCTTTTTCTCTAGATCTCTATTTCTCGTCCCCAGACCCCGACTATGGAACGTTATTTTTTTTTCTCTCTCTATTCCCTCTCTCTGCCGCCCCCTCTGACCTTTTTCACCTCCGGCGATTTCACCGTTCATCTTCACCACCGGCACGGCGAACACTGCTGGTTGCTGTCCTCTCGATCCACTCCCAATCTCTGAATCACAATTAAAATCCCTAATTTCATCTAGGGTTTTCAGCCTCTCGAATTTTCCAACCTTCCGACGAGCATCACCGTCGCCGTCGTCGCCGCGTCTTCACCCCGCCTGAGCCGCGACGCAGCTGCAGGTACTTCCCCCTTTCTCTCTCCATGGCGGCTGTTGCGGATTGCTGCTGCACATGCAGCGCCCGCGACCGCGCCTTCGCTGTGGCGTGTGGCCGCTGCTGCCCTCTCTTATTTCTCTCTTATAGTTGGCTAACTGCCGGACGAGCTAGGGCTGCTGACCGATCTGCAGTCTTCCACATAAACTCCAACAGATTCTACAGCCTTGTTTCTGAATACCTTCAAAAAATTGAAGTTGCTTTTCGAGCTGGATTTGATCAACAATCGTTTCGTCGGGTATGATTTGATTTCGATGCTTTCAGTAGTTTAGTGTTTAATTCAGCTCAGTTTCATCTCATGTTTTAGTTTGTGGTTCTAATTTGTAATCTCCTTGATGCCTTATTCATTAGATCTTAAGTTATTTCCTGATTATATTTGTCGGATTTTGTGGTTGGTTTTTTCTGGATTGTTTATTCGTTCACACCATGTGTTCCTTTTTTTTTTGCTTGAAGGATAGTTTAAAAACTGAAACAACTAAGGAGCACGAAAAAATAGAGTGACGAGCCATATCTGTGTATTACAATATTATATTTATACTTGGGAGTTTTAAAGTCCATTGTCGGGGCTAGTGGGAGTGTTATTTTTTAAATTGGCAATTTGAAACCATATTAGTATATGTTTGGATGGCTGATGGGAGTGTAATATCTAAAGGTGATTTGCATGTTTTTATTAAAGTATTATTTATAAATTTTAAGTGAAGTATTTCTTAATTGAGTTTAGTGTATTAACTGAATTCATTAAAACTTAAACCTCATCAATGTATTTGGTTCAGCTACATAAATTTTCTTACTTGTTACTTGTTACATTAAAAGGTTAGGAGGCAAGGAGTACTTTGTTCTTAAAGGCATAATGACATTTCTCCCTCTAGAATTTACTTCTTAATTTCTTGTTCAGGTGTAAATTAATTTATTCCTCTCTTTCCATTTGTCTTAGGATGTCTTCCTACACTTGCCACTATCCCCATAAATATTGGGTTTTACAGAGCTCTTTCTAATACAGCAGATGAGGTAAACTCCCCCACCATCTTGTGCTTCCCTCTTCAGTTTCTTTTTCCTTATTTTAAGAATAGGTTAGGCTTTTCTGTTGTATGTTATGTTGAACCCTTTATTTTTTTTAATTGGTCTTCTAACTTTAAAATCAAGCGATTGTTAATGGAAGGCTTCTTCTGGATACCCTCACTATTTGGTCCGACAACTGTTGCTGCTAGGCAAACTGGCAGTGGTACCCCTTAGCTTTTCCTCTACATTGTAAGACTTATCGTCCTCCTCCATTCTATATCAAAGATGTGCATTACTTGATGTCTAAAGTTTGCACGCATGTTTGTATTGGGCTAATGTGGTTGAATACCATTTGCATGATAATTTACTTGGTAATAGACCAACAAGTCCTGTTAAAATATTAAATTTGAATTCATATGTAATATTTATATTCATTACGTGATGTGCAAAAAAGTTTTTTGTGATATGGAAATAGTAATGTTCAAGTGAAATCCTATTAACCAATCTTTTTTGATCTTATTTTAACTATGCGGTGGTATCATCTTTAATAGGTCTCTCTCTATGAACGTGATCCAGTTCCTTCTAATTCTTTATTTTTATGTTTTCTAACTCAGAAGATGGTCATCCTCCCCTTGGGTGGTCATATACTTTTTTATTTTGCATGTTCTTCTAGTTGTCTCTCAATATATCTGTACAGATCCTCCACAGGTTTGTCATTTCTATCACATATTTGATTAGCTTTTGCTACACTGGAAATAAAAGGTTGTTGTATATCTTTAGTTATGTGTTTTTTCCTGTGATGGTAAAGGAGGATATTGTGGGAGAGATATTGATGTTAAATGTCACTTCAACACCCAATCAACCATTTACTTATGCGTGTTTATCTTTTAGCTCCCCATTTTTTGTCCAATTCTCTTATTTGAATAGATGACGGTTTTTTTTAATCTCTGACTTTTTATTTGAATCATATTTTGTTATTCTGTTCAAAATCTCCAGGTTTAAACAAAGAGAGGAAGAGATGAGGAAAGCTGAGGAGGCGGCAACTAATGGGCATCAGATTACAAATTGCTGTGAACGGTAATGAAGTAAACTCAGAATTGAAGGATAATGAGAGGTCATCTGCTGCTAGGGAAGAAACTCGTGATAAGAGTGATGATGAAGGTAAATTATATATATATATATATATATATATATATATATATATATATATTTCTTTTGTTCATTTAATTTTAGAAATTTAGATGATTTTAAATCTTACAGCCGTTGTATGTTATTTTGTTCATGTAGATGGAAGCTAGGTGGATGGTTCAATTTATTGGATGCTTGGTGGTGAATGTTCAAGGCTGGAGATATTAGAGGTTTTTTTTTTTTGTAGATAAATGAAGGCGTAGTTAGTGATGATTCAATTGTAATGTCTTTTGATGAAATATCAAACAAGATGTTTGACTTTTATTATATCAATCGAGTTTTTATTAATGGTTTCTGAATTCTGAGTATTGTTTGGTTATTTGATATTTAAGTATTTAATTTTATCACGTATGTTAGTATTACAAAATAGAGGATTTGAATATTATAAAAAAAAATATTTAAATTCGATCATAGAATAGACAATAGACATTACATGTTGTTTAAAATAATATAGACAATAGATATTACATGTTGTTATTAACCGCTCAGACTATTGTCTATATTATCATAGACAACAGTTACTAAGAATTGTCTATCACCACCTGTTTGTTGTCTATGTTCACATAGACAACAGATAATATATGTTGTTTATTATCTTCTGACTGATATCTATGTTAAAATAGACAACATATAATATATGTTGTCTATGAGCACCCCAGAATAGACAACACCGATGACAACAACAGACATTTTCTATATAGACAACACTAAATATCTGTTGTCTATGTGCTCAATTCTTGTAGTGTCACTTCTTTGCGATGTCAATTATGGCTTGTGGACAAGACCATTTTTTATACAAATTCCTCCCGCAAATAGACCTGTTATGCGGATTTGGGCCGTGTGTCACGACCGAACTTAATTAAGGATAATTAAACCGGGAAACCATGACTAAGGGAGGGAGATAAGAAGCGGGAGTAGAAAAGGGAAATGAATAAATAGAGAAGGATCATACTTTTCATTAATAACGAAGGAAACATCTAATATATATAACGAAGGTTTAGTTGCAATGAATCGATTGAACTAGTAAGTTCGGATATTTCCGACTTAGCCATAATAACATAAGACTTCTTTGAGTACGCAGCGGAAGTAATACGGTTTCTGATTACATGTATGAAGACATGTACCCAAGAGTTTTTCAAAATATATATATATATATTGTCGAGACAAAAGAAGTTCCTGCTCGTCACTTCATCACCATCGGCTACTGCTCAACCTGCACATTTAGAAATACATGCAGGGCTGAGTACAAAGGTACTCAGTGGGCACATATGCCTACTATGAAATATAACATGCTTCGTAAAGTTGTAAATTGTCATGCCATCATAAACAGTACAGCAAGGGAGTTTTTCATGAAATAAGCCCAAGCTTACTAAATTCATTTGTGATTCTTAAAGTTCGACTGCAGTCTAAGTTCTCTTGTAATCTATCATATCTGGAACTTTGTGCCGGAGAGGTGGCCACCTCTCACGGTCACTTGACCGGCCAACCCGCTAGATGACTCACGGTCACTGGTGTACACTAGCCCTGGCAGGATAGCTATCAACTGCTCAAGACCCGAATTCGATTACATGATAAAAGTAACATCAGATAGATATCATACTGAAATTGAAACATTTTATGGCAGGACAATATTTGAAATAACTTCAATTAATTTAGTCATGAAATAACTTGCTTGAACGTAACATTTAAACTCATTTGATATATATGAAAGTAATGCCCACCTGATAGCAACTTTATGTGGTACAGTAGCTCCTTGACTGATTATTAATCTCGCGCTTGACCTTTATTACGAGAATATAAATAAGACTTTAAATCGAGGGAAAATTCTCAATTAAATGAGAATGCGTAATTTAACTATGCATGAATCTTGTATGCATGAACTATAATTCTGAAATAATAATCAGGGAATTTCTATTGTTAATCCAGGCTATTGGATTTAAACAAAAGCTAAGTCTCGTCTCATGATTCCGAAAAATTAACGAAAATTAATCCGTTTTCTTCAGGGTGTTCTAATCCGTCGATTAAATAAATCCCGCTCCTTGTAGTCGATAGAAAAGAAATAAAAGCTTAGGCTTATTCTCTTTAACCTCGTAAAACTCAATCGAGCTTAATAAATGGGAGAAAGTACTGTTGCAAGTTTAAATAATTAAAAGGCTCGACATAAGGCAGCCTAATAATTAATTAAGTAAAAGTGGCCTGAGTAATTAAATGAAAGGTCCAATTGAAATAATTCATTGGCTCAAATAGCTAAATAAATCTTGGCCCAAATGATTAAAATAATTGATTGGCTGGGCTCAAATAAATAAATCAAACGAGGCCCAATTAATAAATTAGAAACTCCAGCCCACAATAAAATAACAAGCCCAAGATATTTAAAGAAGTTCGGCCCAAATAAAATATTTCAGCCCAAGTGACTGAATTACTAATTGGGCTTAATAATGACAATTTGAAATATTATGAGTTCGAATGATTAAAAAGGTTCAAC
This sequence comes from Salvia miltiorrhiza, assembly GCF_028751815.1. Classification (NCBI taxonomy): domain Eukaryota; kingdom Viridiplantae; phylum Streptophyta; class Magnoliopsida; order Lamiales; family Lamiaceae; genus Salvia; species Salvia miltiorrhiza. The sequence goes on from NW_026651510.1 coordinate 215,585, forward strand.
ATATATAATACAATAGTCCAATTAAATAGAATGAGTGAGGCCCAATCCGTTAAAAATTCTCAGCCCAATAGAAGATAATAAAGACCCAATCAATCAATGCAGCTGGGCTTTTTAATATAACTAAACTCGGCCCAATTGAAAAATAACATAAGTTAGGCCCAATTGAAAAATAACATAAGTCCAATAGAAATAAAAAAAAAACAAAGGCCCAATAGAATGACCCAACCCTTCCTTATCTCTCCCACTCGGTCTCTCTCTCTTCTCACAGACGCACGCCTCCTTCTCTTTATTCTCACAATAGCATCTCGGCTCTTTCCTTTCACACAGGTCGGCTCCTCCTTCCCCGGCCGTGCGGCGGCCGTCGGCTCCGATTGGCTTCGATTTCCGACACGTCTAACCTCAGCGTGGTCTTCCCTGTTCCTTCGGTCCATTTGCAGAACCCAATCGAGCCCTGAATTTCGGAAAGTTCATCGCCGCTGTCGTACCTCCGTCTGGGATCCGGCGAGCGATCGCCGCCTGGGAGCGGCTCCGTTCATCTCCCCTCGTCTCAACCCTGAAAGGGAAAGCACAATCTCTAATCTCCCTGAATCGAAATCGCCGCCGCTGTAACTCCCGGCGAACAGAGGGGTCTCGTTCGTCCTCCTACGTCGGGCTCTTATTCTCAATCCGATGAAGGCGTAGCAGAAGCTCTAATTTCCTCCGAATCTGGAAGCATCGCCGTCGCTGTTCTCTGGCCATCAATCGGCGGAGCCGGCGTCCTCTCGCCTCCTCCCCTTAATCGTTCAGGTCCCGATTCAGACGTCAAGGTGGGCAGGGAGTCGAGCCCTGTTTCTTTTCCGCCTCTGCCGCTATGGATCTGCCGCCGTCGTCGCCGTCGTCTTGGTTTGACCGAACAGGCAGCCGGCCTCATTTCCTAAAGCTAAGTTCCAAATCTCCGTTTTCTTTTTTTTTCGTTGCGTGATTGAGTTTCGATACGAACATAAATTTCCTCGAGTAAGAATCTAGTACTTAGCATTCTATGTGTGTGAGCATGCTGTAGCAAGCTTATATTCGATTCATGAGCTAAGGTATTCTCATTCTTTTTGTCTGTGGAGTCTGATTTCATATGCATAAACTGATCATGTTTGAGGATGTGAGATGCGTATGTTGAGAGGGTGACTGAGATAGTGTAAATACCTTGATGTTTAAATGTTATGTGTTGGAGGCTGTTGTTGATTTCAGCAGGAAAAGAACTGAAATAAAGATGGTTATTTTAACATATGCAGGAGGAATCAAGAACAGGATGGTGAAAACTTAAGCCCGGCTTACCTCTTCGAAGTTCCGGTAGCCACCAGACCAACTTCCTCCCTTTTGATTGTTGATGCGTGAATGAAGAACTAGGGAATTTTGTTGGCTGACCAAATATAAGGGAGAAGGAGTTGTTGAGTTCTACATCTCCTATAACATGCTTGAAAGAGGGCAGCAGGTGTAGGGTGGCTGACTTGACAGCTTGCTTATCCCCACACGCATGCTTTTCCTTTTCTTTTCTGATTGACAGCTTGCTGCCGTAATAATAGAAATGTAGGGAGTAGGCTAGGAATTGAGTGATGTTTGTAATAGATAGTGTAGAGTTGCGGCTGATTGTAAAGTTTGAAAAGTTGTGGTGTGACTAATAAAATCCTTTAATATCTTGATAAAGCGGTATGTGATATTAATCCCGTTTCTTGCTAATATAGCGTATCTGTAATACTAATCCCGGGTTTTGTTAATAATACTAAATACTCTAATAATTCTCGTATTTCTATAGCTGACTTTTCGTCTATTAATATCGTGACTCGTAGAATCAATCTAAATTAAATCCGTAAATTTAATTCACTTCACAATTCGGAGTAAACTCATGACTCAAGTAATAAAGTTAAATAAATAGAAGTAATATTTCTATTGCAAATAAAATAATAACTTGACTTCGCTAAGTCAATTATCATTCTGAAATAAATCATTGACTACTCAATAATTCAATCGTGGTCATCTCAGGTAATGGCATCTAATTCAGAACTCTGAGCTGAATTAACTGAATATTAATCACGGGATTAAATCAACTGAAAGATGTAAAAATAAATATTGCATTTATTGCTCTTAATCTTAAAATAAAATAGCGGGCTACTACATACTACCCTTCTTAACAAAAATTTCGTCCCGAAATTTGCATATCATTGCAAAAAGTTCTGGGTACTCTCTCATCTTGATTTCTGTCAGACTATTTCAATCATCTCATTCATCGTGTCTGGTCCTAAAATTCTCCTTTCACCTACTTTATCTTAGTAGAGTGGTGATCTGTATCTTCTTCCATGCATTGCCTCATAAGACGCCATATTGATTGTTGCCTGATAACTATTATTGTAGGCAAACTCAATCAATGACATTACTGTTCATCACTTTCACCTTTGTCTAGTACTACTTTTAACGTGTCTTCGAGTGTCTGAATTATTCTCTCAACCATCTATATGTTTGTGGGCAAAAGGTGGTACTGAAATTTAACCTTGTGCCTAATTTCTTCTACAAGTTCATACAGAATCTAGATGTAAACCTCGAATCTCAGTCCAAAGTGATTGACACGAGCATACCGTGGAACGCACAATTTCTCAAACATATAATTGTCCTAATTTGTCTGATCCGTATGTGATCGGTATTGATATAAAACGAGCTCATTTCGCAAGTCGCTCCACTATTACCCAGATGGCAGCACTCCCACTTTTCGACTTCGTAAACTAGTCACGACATCTGTTGCAAAGTGCTCTAACTCCCATTATGAGATCTTCAATGGTTGTAATTTTTCATATGGTCTATGGTGCAAAGCATTCACTCGTTGGCATGCTAGGCATCTCTCAACAAGTGTAGCTATATCTTTCCATCGAAATTATTCTTTCAAGTCTTTGTACATTTTATGCTTCCCGGGTGGCCAGTATATGGCGTGTCATGAGCTTCGCTCATTATCTCATCTCTGAATTGTTCATCGTGTGAACACACACAATCTTTCCTTAAACACCACAACATTACCTGATGCTTTGTAACAACCTCTAGGTGTGCCTGATCTTATTGCTATACGTAAATTCCCAAGGTCTCATCATTTGTTTGCGCCTCTAAAATCTTTCTTTCCAAATCGAGCGCTACTACCATCGTTGCGATAATCCCTTCTACAGATTCTAGTGGTTGAACCACTTCTAAATTCATTCTACTAAAATCTTTCATGGGTTCCTTTTCCTGAGTGAGGGGAGATCCCAACTTAAGTTGAGTCTTACGACTCAAGGAATCGTCTACCAAGTTAGCCTTGCATGGGTGGCAGTTAATACTACAGTCACAGTCCTTCGCTAGTTCGAGCCATCTTTACTGTCTCATGTTAAGATCTTCTTGCTCAAAAAAAAAAAAAATTACAGATTTTTATGGTTTGTGAATATCTCGCACCTGACTTCATATAGGTGTTGTCCTTACTGCAGTTAATTCTAGTTTATGAGTTGGCTAGTTCAATTCATGTGGTTAATGCTACCGTGATGCGTATGTTGTCACTCTTCCTTCTTGCGTTAACATGCAACTAAGTACTCTCCTTGGACACGTCTGTATAAATCACATATTCTTTGTCAGCTGTTGGAACAGCTATGGTTAACTTCTCCTTGAGCTTCTTGAAATCTTTTCTTACATACTTATGTCCAAGGAAATTTAATTCCCTTCCTGAGTAATTGGGTCATTGGTCTTGTTATTTGGAAAATCCTTCTATGAATCTCTTATAGCAACCTGCTAATTCCAAGAAACTTTTGATCTCATTGAGGTTAGTAGGCGATCTCCACTCATGTACAACTTGTACTTCCTCAGGGTGCACTTTGATCCTTTCTAATGAGATAATATGTCCCGGAAACGTGACTTTGTTGAGCCAAAAATCGCACTTGCAGAACTTAGCATAAAGATGCTTTGTTTTCAATGTTTTTAGGACTATCCTCAGGTGTTTCTCATGGTCCTTCTCGTTCCTCGAGTAGATCAAGACATCATCTACGAAAACTAAGACAACTTGCCTAAGTATGGATGGAACACTCGGTTCATGAGGTCCACGAACATGGCTGGTGCATTGGTCAATCCAAATGACACCACTACGAACTCATAGTGTCTATATCTGGTTCGGAAGACCATCTTGGGTACATCTTCTTATCAAATTTATAGTTGATGGTACCTAGACCTTAAATCTAGCTTTGAGGACACACTATCTCCTCTGAGCTGCTTGAAGAAGTCGTTTATCCTCGATAGAGGATACTTGTCCTTGAGTGTCACCTTGTTCAACTCTCCATAAGTTGATGTATATCCTCGGTAGAGGATACACATTCTCAATGTGCCATCTTTATTCTTTACAAAAGAACGGGTGCACCCCGGTGAAATCTCTAGGAAACATTTGGAAATTCACGTACGATTGTCACGTCTCTTATACTTTTCTCGATTTCTGGTTTTCTGTGCAACTACACAAGGTAGGTTGGACACCCTTTTCTCATCATCTTTGTTGCTTGAGGGGCGGAGATGATCGTCTTTCTCCTACCTATGCTGATCCCATGAAAACGTGTCGGTTCCTTCCCCGGGGTCAAAAAGAAATTTGACTTTCATTGCAAATGATGGTGGCATAGTTCTCGACTAGCCATTCCATTCCTAAAATTGTGTATATGTCTCTCATCGGCATAACATACGAGTTGTTCACTACAACTTTGAAAAATTTTATGCTCAACTCTAAATTCAATCACACATGTGCTATTATTGTTGTTGTTGCTGCCGTTGGCATGGTTACTGCTCTTGGTATGGTTGGGCAAAGCTTGGATTGCTCAAATGCGGAGTTTGAACAGGCAAATTTAGCCTGAGACCCGCCCTTTGTTGCTTATTCAGGTAACGATTTGTAAAATGTTCATTCCAGTTGCTATGCAACAACTTTCATTACCAGTCCTGGTGAGTTTCCCATGGTTCTTGTTCCACTTTGGCAGGGTGGAGTCCCATACTTGTTATCCCCCATCTGTTTTGATGTGTCATAGCCACGTTGTTGGGACGTCTGCCCCTGCTATTACCCTTTTCTTAGCTTGGCCAGGGTTACTATATCCCATTCTCTTTTTCTTTCTCAAAAGTTTTGAGCCCGAGTCTGTTGAGGTACAGACGTAGGCGCAGTTGCTGGTTTCTCTCCCAGCATTGCTGCCTTAATGCCTAACGCTTTGCTAAACGACTCCACGTAAGACGATCCACCATGGCTTGCCAAAGCCATTCTAATCTTGTGCCTCAGTCCGACACAGAATTCTTTTAACCATCTTTTCATATGTGTCTACTTGCTCTAGCGCATATCTTGACGTATCGCAGAACATCATGTCATATGGAGTAATTGTTGTTCTTCCCTGCTTCGGATTGTAAAATTCTATTTCTTTTCTTTTTGCGATAGCTTTTGGGTGTATACTTGTCATATATTCCAGTCTTAAACTATTCCCACGTTAAATTCCCTAACTGCTCAGGTGTCATTGTCTTCCTCCTTGCTTCCCACCATAAGTCAGTTGAAAGAATACGCGAGACGTTCATGCGTAAGAAATTGAAGATGCGCTCACTAGCTTCTCAGCCTTCGTAGGATCTCCTATCTTATCGAAGACAAGTGGGTTTTCTCGTAGATATAGCTATTCTATTCTACATTTTTGTTGTATGGTTAGTGGGGCTTGTTCTGGCCCCGGTACTAGGCCTTTTCCATTATCTCGGGGAATTTTTCCCCCTCCTCTCGGACACCCTCATTTGGTGGCATACTGATGAGTTGACATATAGTCATTAACGCATTATAAAACATACAGATGCATATCATCACTTCTGTAAATTGTTTCTTGATTCTCAAATCTTGTTCGGACTCTTTCTCATGCAAGCATATAAGTAACACGTAGCAGAAGTGACTTGCCGCAAAAGACCAAATAGGTTGCTGAATAGACATAGGAAATTTACATCAATAAAAACTATTTCATTAACATTTGGATATAGATCTACTCATCTATCTAAGTACTACACGTGGTGGACTGGTTGTCTAGCAGTTATCACAAAAGAACTTAGTCACATTACGCCCTGTGGACCAGCGTTTCAGTACTAGTACTAGTCAAACAACTAAGCCAGCATAAGGGCATAAAAAGCATCAGAACAATCAACGTTTCTGAAAAACACAAATAACGTTCTACTAAATCCATAAGAGATGGTCTAGTTGGATCACGTGCTTGACCCTTGGGTCGAGGCATACGTGTCTGATGGATTTAATCTGGTGAATACTTGTTTGTCTTTAGGTCACCGAAAATCTACTAACAACTAATAAACCACAATGATTAAAGTCACAAATGGCAATTATGCAAAGTGAATCAACAATTTTGTCAAATGATTGAAAAGGAATGACCTCAGGGTAGAAATGAATTGACTAGGAGGTCGAAACGAAATGACCTAATAATCGAAACCCGTTTGGCTTTTCAGATGAAAGTTTAAATATATATATAGGTTTAGAGACCCATATATGACGACTACTGAGATTTTGGTCATGTGGACTGGCCAGGTCCAACACAATTACTTCTCAGTCACACGGAATTACTTTTCCGAACCTGGTAACTCTTTGTTTATTGGGCTGCAAAAGGTACTTCTGGTCTGAGATCTCCACTTTTTTTTTTCTTCACATCTAAAATTTATCCTTGAGAATATGCTGAAGCTTCCCAAGCTTGGGGTCTTCCTCCTAAAATCAACATTTTTTCTTAAAATCTTTTTTTTACACGAAACAAGACCATTCAAACACATTCGACCTTATTCAATATTCATCCTTTGAACGATCCTAATGTCGTACTTCTTGTATCTAGTGTTCATTCTCATAATGCTTGTAATACATTTATGTAATTCGAAGCACTCTCTCACGCCTTTACAGGAAATAGATTTTGCATCTCTGAGCATCTTTACAAGGTCTGTGTCACCACACACAATACTAAATCATGGAACAACTTTAGTTATTACTTTCATTCTGATTACTAGACTGGATGTTCCACTCGAGACATTCTAGCCGGGGAAATGTCTCTGATCAGCTAAGGTATGTAAACTTAACTTGAGTATACCCTTAGGGTCTCATTAGAATCTCAATATATTAACTTTAGCATCGAACCATTGTCGATACTTTTAACTCTTGTTAAACTCTAAAATATTTTCGGGAACTCCTCTCGTCTTACGCACTTGTGTAGATTTCTCTGGTCGATCATAATGGTCGGTAACTTCTAGTTACCCATGTCACATCTCGTCCTTCCGGTTCGTAGTAGGCGATCATAATCAATAGGGGTTCTAAATCATGCTCATGTGTAATGTAAAAAGGTTCCGAATATCTGAAATTATAAGGTGACAGTTCTAATTGCAACACTATAACATCATTACACTAAGCTTTATGACTCTATGTGAGTCTAATTCTATAGTTCAATCATAAATCATGAAGGTTCTCTTCACGCCACAATTGGTGATAATTGAGGGGTTTGAAATGAGGCTTAGCTCATTACGCAACTGCTAGCTACTCATCACTATGAGCAATGTCTCAAGTAAGTTCTTGTCGGGTCAAGCAATAGTTGGTTCGGTATGTTATCACGGGCGAATAGTCTGAATAAGGAACTATGCCCGTATCACAGACTCATGTGTGACACTCTTCTTTTCGTCTCATTGCATTTTTCTCATTGAATTCTCGTGTCTCTTCAAGTGACATTTGATGTTCTTCCTCTTGCTTAGCTCTTCACTATGGCTATAGTGAAAGATAACTAAATTTCTACCTTCTACTGTTCTTTCGTAACAGTGATCATGCATTCTTAATATTTCTAAGTTTATTGAGATATCTAATCAATCAATAAGACATAAAACTTAAATATAAGCATCTATACATTCGCATGAAACGTGAACTTTTCAACGTTTGATAAAAAAAATCATTACCTCTTTCTTTCTTGTTGAGCGTGATGATGTGATGAAGTGATGAGCTTTTGTCGACTGACGCTTTTATATTAATATCCAAATTAGGGCTAATAGATAACTCTTGGGTTCAGAGCAAACGAACTGCTCTGATACCACTCTGTCACGACCGAACTTAATTAAGGATAATTAAACCGGGAAACCATGACTAAGGGAGGGAGATAAGAAGCGGGAGTAGAAAAGGGAAATGAATAAATAGAGAAGGATCATACTTTTCATTAATAACGAAGGAAACATCTAATATATATAACGAAGGTTTAGTTGCAATGATTCGATTGAACTAGTAAGTTCGGATATTTCCGACTTAGCCATAATAACATAAGACTTCTTTGAGTACGCAGCGGAAGTAATACGGTTTCTGATTACATGTATGAAGACATGTACCCAAGAGTTTTTCAAAATATATATATATATATTGTCGAGACAAAAGAAGTTCCTGCTCGTCACTTCATCACCATCGGCTACTGCTCAACCTGCACATTTAGAAATACATGCAGGGCTGAGTACAAAGGTACTCAGTGGGCACATATGCCTACTATGAAATATAACATGCTTCGTAAAGTTGTAAATTGTCATGCCATCATAAACAGTACAACAAGGGAGTTTTTCATGAAATAAGCCCAAGCTTACTAAATTCATTTGTGATTCTTAAAGTTTGACTGCAGTCTAAGTTCTCTTGTAATCTATCATATCTGGAACTTTGTGCCGGAGAGGTGGCCACCTCTCACGGTCACTTGACCGGCCAACCCGCTAGATGACTCACGGTCACTGGTGTACACTAGCCCTGGCAGGATAGCTATCAACTGCTCAAGACCCGAATTCGATTACATGATAAAAGTAACATCAGATAGATATCATACTGAAATTGAAACATTTTATGGCAGGACAATATTTGAAATAACTTCAATTAATTTAGTCATGAAATAACTTGCTTGAACGTAACATTTAAACTCATTTGATATATATGAAAGTAATGCCCACCTGATAGCAACTTTATGTGGTACAGTAGCTCCTTGACTGATTATTAATCTCGCGCTTGACCTTTATTACGAGAATATAAATAAGACTTTAAATCGAGGGAAAATTCTCAATTAAATGAGAATGCGTAATTTAACTATGCATGAATCTTGTATGCATGAACTATAATTCTGAAATAATAATCAGGGAATTTCTATTGTTAATCCAGGCTATTGGATTTAAACAAAAGCTAAGTCTCGTCTCATGATTCCGAAAAATTAACGAAAATTAATCCGTTTTCTTCAGGGTGTTCTAATCCGTCGATTAAATAAATCCCGCTCCTTGTAGTCGATAGAAAAGAAATAAAAGCTTAGGCTTATTCGTTTTAACCTCGTAAAACTCAATCGAGCTTAATAAATGGGAGAAAGTACTGTTGCAAGTTTAAATAATTAAAAGGCTCGACATAAGGCAGCCTAATAATTAATTAAGTAAAAGTGGCCTGAGTAATTAAATGAAAGGTCCAATTGAAATAATTCATTGGCTCAAATAGCTAAATAAATCTTGGCCCAAATGATTAAAATAATTGATTGGCTGGGCTCAAATAAATAAATCAAACGAGGCCCAATTAATAAATTAGAAACTCCAGCCCACAATAAAATAACAAGCCCAAGATATTTAAAGAAGTTCGGCCCAAATAAAATATTTCAGCCCAAGTGACTGAATTACTAATTGGGCTTAATAATGACAATTTGAAATATTATGAGTTCGAATGATTAAAAAGGTTCAACATATATAATACAATAGTCCAATTAAATAGAATGAGTGAGGCCCAATCCGTTAAAAATTCTCAGCCCAATAGAAGATAATAAAGACCCAATCAATCAATGCAGCTGGGCTTTTTAATATAACTAAACTCGGCCCAATTGAAAAATAACATAAGTTAGGCCCAATTGAAAAATAACATAAGTCCAATAGAAATAAAAAAAAAAAACAAAGGCCCAATAGAATGACCCAACCCTTCCTTATCTCTCCCACTCGGTCTCTCTCTCTTCTCACAGACGTACGCCTCCTTCTCTTTATTCTCACAACAGCATCTCGGCTCTTTCCTTTCACACAGGTCGGCTCCTCCTTCCCCGGCCGTGCGGCGGCCGTCGGCTCCGGTTGGCTTCGATTTCCGACACGTCTAACCTCAGCGTGGTCTTCCCTGTTCCTTCGGTCCATTTGCAGAACCCAATCGAGCCCTGAATTTCGGAAAGTTCATCGCCGCTGTCGTACCTCCGTCTGGGATCCGGCGAGCGATCGCCGCCTGGGAGCGGCTCCGTTCATCTCCCCTCGTCTCAACCCTGAAAGGGAAAGCACAAGCTCTAATCTCCCTGAATCGAAATCGCCGCCGCTGTAACTCCCGGCGAACAGAGGGGTCTCGTTCGTCCTCCTACGTCGGGCTCTTATTCTCAATCCGATGAAGGCGTAGCAGAAGCTCTAATTTCCTCCGAATCTGGAAGCATCGCCGTCGCTGTTCTCTGGCCATCAATCGACGGAGCCGGCGTCCTCTCGCCTCCTCCCCTTAATCGTTCAGGTCCCGATTCAAACGTCAAGGTGGGCAGGGAGTCGAGCCCTGTTTCTTTTCCGCCTCTGCCGCCATGGATCTGCCGCCGTCGTCTTGGTTTGACCGAACAGGCAGCCAGCCTCATTTCCTAAAGCTAAGTTCCAAATCTCCGTTTTCTTTCTTTTCGTTGCGTGATTGAGTTTCGATACGAACATAAATTTCCTCGAGTAAGAATCTAGTACTTAGCATTCTATGTGTGTGAGCATGCTGTAGCAAGCTTATATTCGATTCATGAGCTAAGGTATTCTCATTCTTTTTGTCTGTGGAGTCTGATTTCATATGCATAAACTGATCATGTTTGAGGATGTGAGATGCGTATGTTGAGAGGGTGACTGAGATAGTGTAAATACCTTGATGTTTAAATGTTATGTGTTGGAGGCTGTTGTTGATTTCAGCAGGAAAAGAACTGAAATAAAGATGGTTCTTTTAACATATGCAGGAGGAATCAAGAACAGGATGGTGAAAACTTAAGCCCGGCTTACCTCTTCGAAGTTCCGGTAGCCACCAGACCAACTTCCTCCCTTTTGATTGTAGATGCATGAATGAAGAACTAGGGAATTTTGTTGGCTGACCAAATATAAGGGAGAAGGAGTTGTTGAGTTCTACATCTCCTATAACATGCTTGAAAGAGGGCAGCAGGTGTAGGGTGGCTGACTTGACAGCTTGCTTATCCCCACACGCATGCTTTTCCTTTTCTTTTCTGATTGACAGCTTGCTGCCGTAATAATAGAAATGTAGGGAGTAGGCTAGGAATTGAGTGATGTTTGTAATAGATAGTGTAGAGTTGCGGCTGATTGTAAAGTTTGAAAAGTTGTGGTGTGACTAATAAAATCCTTCAATATCTTGATAAAGCGGTAGGTGATATTAATCCCGTTTCTTGCTAATATAGCGTATCTGTAATACTAATCCCGGGTTTTGTTAATAATACTAAATACTCTAATAATTCTCGTATTTCTATAGCTGACTTTTCGTCTATTAATATCGTGACTCGTAGAATCAATCTAAATTAAATCCGTAAATTTAATTCACTTCACAATTCGGAGTAAACTCACGACTCAAGTAATAAAGTTAAATAAATAGAAGTAATATTTCTATTGCAAATAAAATAATAACTTGACTTCGCTAAGTCAATTATCATTCTGAAATAAATCATTGACTACTCAATAATTCAATCGTGGTCATCTCAGGTAATGGCATCTAATTCAGAACTCTGAGCTGAATTAACTGAATATTAATCACAGGATTAAATCAACTGAAAGATGTAAAAATAAATATTGCATTTATTGCTCTTAATCTTAAAATAAAATAGCGGGCTACTACACCGTGCTAATTATCAAACTCATGAAGCAGAGTTTTCTACAGAAACAAATTCATCAATTAATAATACTAATCATCTGATACAATTGTTTTTAAATATGCTTAAAACTTACATAGAAGCTAACATCCTCAACACATATATTTGTACGGTTGTTGAGTCTCTCTCTTTTGTACGACAGGTACAAATTTATAACCTGTATTAAAACAATATTACAGGTCAAATAAGCTTTCCAAATATAGTTAACATAATTAATATGTTACCTCTTCACTGAACTCGGACGTGCAATCTTCTATAGACATAAAGAACTCTTGAGGCAATCGTTGTCCATTGGAGATGAGCGGCAGTGCAAGGTCGGAGCTCGACTCTCTAAAATCCTGATATCTCTTCCTAATGCTAGCAGGAGTACGAGCATCCGGGGCAACATATGGACTACGTTGGACAGCAGATGGCTTACTTGGTCGTGGAACGACAGGGTCTATGCTTCCATTTGTCGAATCCGTTGAGGTCATATAGGCACTTCCATCGTTTGATTGAAAACCGTCACCGCCATGCTCTGCTGGCTGCTCATGCTCTAAAGCAGCAGTGGCTGCGGATCTGTAATACCCCATTTCCTCGTAGCTAAGTTTAGAGTAATTTTGAACTTAGAATTTAAGATGATTCACGCCGGATTAAAAGAAAATGAATTTATTTATTTTAATTCCAACAAAAAAATAATTTAGAAAAAGCATTTGTAAAATTTATTTATTTAAAGTTCTTATGCATTTCATTTTTTAAATTGAGCATATAAGCATGTATACGTATTATTTAATTAGTAAAACCCTGAAGAATTTTTACGATTCTGATAATTTAGACCAGAAATATTTAAATGGCCATCTCATATATATATTCAACAACTACTCCCTCGTACCTATGCTACCATGCCTCAAAGTAGCCTCTTTCAACACTCAACCTCACCACCAATTCCCTGCAAAGGCCATGCCTATTTGCCTATTACTGCACACTCTATCCCCATTAATCAATGTGTTAATAGGCAAAAATGCCCCATTCCTTATTCATATTTTGAAAAATGCCCACCCTTATCATGCAAAGCTATCCATGCCCTAAATTACTAATTAACCCTTAAGTGGGTCAACATCAAATGTAATGATTTCGGTTCTCTTACACAATCTTACACATTTTTGAGTTTCAATGCATTTCTTTACAATAATGACCGAAATGATTTCAATCTGTGCATGCAATGATTTTGTAAGGAACTGTATATATATATATAGTGTTCATATCTTTAAATTGTAAATATATCGACCGGACACTAATTAACACTTAAACAATATATTAAATTAAATTCAGCAAAATAGTAAAAATTAATATAAAGATACAAATAGATAGAATATAAACTTTTATGTCGATATATCATCGATCCGGCCGGTAAAATGGCCAGAGAAATGTATCCGACCGGGTACATTTCAATTTACAAATGACCCGGCCGGATACATTTTTCCTTGACAATTACCGGCAGGATCGATGATATTTAGGCATAAAATATTCTATTTTATTCAATTTCATAAAAAAAAAAAATCAAGACGCTTATAATATATATCCATGCGTATCTATCTTAAATTTTTTATTTTTTTCCCCTTTAATATCTTAATTTCAATACATATATTCTTTGAAATTATTTGTATATATATATATATATATTTATATATATATATATATATATATATATATATATATATATATTGTGTTATTCTTGAATGTTGATATATAGTACTATATAACACTATATATATCGTGTAAATCAAGTGATATCTTTAAATTTAAAATATACTCAATATCCGTCCCAAATAAATGCATGCTTGTTACCCAAAAAAATCATGCATGTTACCGATACATAAAGGTAAAAATATCTTTCTTCAAAATTTGATTCCCTTTTGATAGACATAAAGCCGATACAATCGGCTTCTTCACTTTTACCCACTTACTTTAAAATACTAGGGTTTTTTACTCCACCACACACCTCTATCGGCTTCTTCACTTTTACCCACCGAGAGCTTCTTCACTTTTACCCACCGAGAGAGAGAGTTCAAAAGATTGAAGCACAGAGAGTTCAGAAGATTGAAGCACACTCGGACTCATCCATGGCATCTTCTTCACAGGTATTTATTTTTAATTTTCATGAAATTGAATAGAATAGAATAATGTATGCTAAAACACGATCGGTCCGGCCGGTGAAGTGGCCGGATAAATCGATCCGGCCGAGAACATTATTTAAATGAAACATACGGCCGGATCGATTTATCCGGCCACTTCACCAGCCGGACCGATCGTGTTTTAGCATAAATTATTCCATTTTAATTAGTTGTATGTTTATATTAATCATTAGAATTTTACTGAATTTAATTTAATTATATTTGTTTAAGTAATCATTATTGAATTATTATTGCGAGTTTTGCTGGGTATTACATTGCATTGTTTGTGTGGTTTTTGTGTAATTTAATAAAATAAAGTATTTTATGCCTATATAGAAACTATCCGGCCGGCACTATGCCCGGAATAATGCGTCCGGCTGGAACAGTTTCAATCTGAAATGTACCCGGCCGGATACATTTTACCGGACACTTCACCGGCCGGATAGTTTCTTTTTAGGCCTAAAATACGTTACTAAATATATCTGTATGTTTACATTAATTATTGAAACTGTTATTTTACTGAAACTGTTATTAAATAAATATATTTAATTGTTTAATTATTAATTATTGAATCTGTTATTGCTTGGTAAAATATTAAATTGCAGTTTTTTAATATTTTACTGAATTTAATTAAATTGCTTGGTATTAATTGCAGTTTAATAATTTACTGAATTTTTACTCAATTTAATATTAAATTGCTGAATTACTCGAATTTTACTGAATTTAATATTAAATTGCTGAATTACTCGAATTTTACTGAATTTTAATATATTAATATTACTCAGAGGAAATGTTTTAATATTTTACTGAATTTTACTATTTTACTGAATTACTGAATTTTAATATTATTTAATTTAATTGCTTGGTATTAATTAATTTCGCCTCTTTTTTAATTATGCCTATTTGTATTATTTTTAAATATTTTACTGAATTTAATATGTTTTCATTTTGTAAATGAATAGGTGAATGTCCCATATCTTCGTCGCGACACTATAGACCAGACGGAGGTTGCTATCAGCACCTACTATAGGGATTCACATTTTCCGGAGCTGGTTGAAACTTTAAATGTGGTCGGCGAACAGTGCAATTCAGATTTATTGGGAAGATTTAGAGCATCATGTTTTGGGCATTTCACTGATTGGAGGCCCGGCCCGAAGAGCAATAAAGCATTACACCAGATTGTATCGAGGCAGATTGTGTCAGAAGAAAATGAGATGTGCTTCTTTCTGTGCGGAGCACGAGTCAGATTTTCCCCTGCGGACTACGCATTAGTGACTGGGCTCAATTTCGGGGGATCGAGGTTCGATGCGACCTTACAGCACGACTGCAGTCGCGTGGAGGCATACCGACGATTCTGCGGTACGCGAAGCATGACCATACAGTCGCTCATCAAACGCGTGTGCAATTTGGATCGTCGAGTGGATGATGAGGATGGGAGCCTGTACCTTCGTGTTGTCCTCGTGTGTGTGGCTCACACCCTTGTTCTTGGGTTGGATGCGCGGGTACAACCGTGGCTTTGGGTTTTGGTGGATGATCTGGCTGCATTTGATAGATTCCCCTGGGGCGCGTATTCGTATAAGATGTTATGCCATTATACGCATGAGATAGGAACCGGCGAGAAGTATCACTTCTACGGTCCTTCGTGGGCTTTATATGTCTGGGCATTGGAGCGCGTCCCGGGCTTCGGACATATGGTCGCAGCATCTAGCGGTGATCCGACAGCGCACCCTCGGTGTTTGAGATGGACTTTCAGGGGTAAGCCCCGGCTTCACGGTCTGTGCGATCTATTCGAGGGACAGGTAATCAGTTATTTAAGATTTAGTGTTTCACCGTTACTGGTTTTACTTATGTTCTAATATATTATCTTTGTTGCTTTCTAGGGTGGTTTCCTGCCGCTGGAGCCCGATGGTGACGATCTGTCGAATCACTACTTCATATCAGCGCTGACACCGGGCGAACTCTCGGTGAGCTTCAGGCCCCCCGACAACCCATTAGCTCGGGGTGTCCAATTTCCACAGCAGACCGGAGCCCGTGTTGTAGAGGAGCGCGGGGACGAGGAGGATGTATGTAGTAGCCCGCTATTTTATTTTATAATTAAGAGCAATAAATGCAATATTTATTTTTGCATCTTTCAGTTGATTTAATCCAGTGATTAATATTCAGTTAATTCAGCTCAGAGTTCTGAATTAGATGCCATTACCTGAGATGGCCACGATTGAATTATTGAGTAGTCAATGATTTATTTCAGAATGATAATTGACTTAGCGAAGTCGAGTTATTATTTTATTTGTAATCGAAATATTATTTCTATCTATTACTTTACTCAGTCGTGGATTTAATCCCGACTAATAGAGCGAGTTAAATTAGATATTTAATTCGCAGAGGCTTTATAAAGATTAGTAGAATCCAAAAAAATTAGATTTTCAGATCCTCAATTGATACAAAAAACTACTATGGGATTCTATTTGTCACCTCAAGACTTTCAAACACTTACAATCATAGTCCTCTTTCCTACTCTATTGCATACTACACGCATGCTCTCCAACAAATACCATCAACAATCATTTCTACACTACTATTCACTATCTAGTGCAAAAAGAAAAAAAGAAAAAGAGTGCTACTTTATCAAAAGAAGGAAAAGAGAGAGTAGGAAGAGGAAACGTGTGTGCAAAAAGGGCTGCTACAACAGCAACATTTCCCCTCTACAGCCTTAATTCACGCAAGGTCAAAAAGGGCTGCTACAACAACAACATTTCCCCTCTGCAGCCTTAATTCACGCAAGGTCCATCAGCCACCTTACACCTCCACCCATTTAATGTTCAGCCAACAAAACTAAGCATTCATTTCCTTAGACACCAGTGCTACAGCCACCCTACCTCTGTACCATCCCCGTAGAGTGCTCAAATATATCAGCCAACATCCATCCTTAGTTCACCAGAATTCGAAGAAAGAAAGAGAGGAGGAGACTTCATTTGCTGCATCCAAAACTCCAAGCAAATCCCCACTGAACTAAAGGAAAACGCATCAGCTAATCAAGCACGAAATACACAAGGTATTCACACCATCTCAGTTCAGTTTAAATCCATGCTTCATACCATCAAGCATACATTTCAGTTGTATAGAAATACATATGCAGCAAACATAGAATGATAAAGAACTAGATGATTAGCCCAATCACAGTTAATATATGTTTCTTCGTGAGATAGACGATGAGAATTCATAAGACATTAGAAGACAACACTGCCTAGTTTTAACCTTTTGCATAATCAACATATATATACAGGAACCAAGAGAATCACATTTATACAGAACTAGAAAGAAAATAAGAAAACTCTATCCTGTTTAACTGCATCCTGAGTTGGGAAACGAGCCGGGAGAGCTCGGCTTATGCTCGAGTGTTGAATTGAGGACCAATGACTGATAGACGAGGGAGAGGTGTGGACTGCCGAGAACGATGGTTCGGAGAGCTAGAACCAAGGGAAGTTCTGTCCCGAGGGACAGAGCGGCAACGACTCGAGACGGCGTGACGACGTGGCGAAGGAACCGAGCAGAGCAGCGCCAAAAGCAGGGTGCGGCCTCACCGGAGAGTCAGCGGCAGCGGCATCCGCGGCGGACAAACTCCAGCGACAATGAACGTCGTAGACGGCGGCGAGAACCCACAATCTCCGGCCAGCCCAGGGGAGAAGGAGACCCGGCGGCTCGTTGAGATTCAGGCGGCAACCCTCGCTGAGTTTGGGGATTTCTTCAACAGCAGCGGCGGCGGTCTCGCTCAATCGAGAGGAAGACAGGGCCGACCGCGAATCTGTACTTGAGAAGATCGAGATAGGGGGTAGAACGGCGTCAACCTCATCAATTTCAAAGGCGGCAACGCCAGCCTTGCCGGAGATTCCAGAGGCGGCGAATCCAGAGATGAAACTAGGGCTCGATTGGATTCTGCGTGAGGAGAGAAGATAGGGAGAAGAGGCGAAGCACCGACTCGCCAAGTCGAAGAGCAGCGGCGGCCGGCGCCTCGGCTGAGGCCGGTTGGAGGCGGAGCGAGAGGGAGAAATAGAGAGAGAGAGGTCGCCTGTTTTGTGTGGGTGCGAGTGAGTGTGACCGAGAGAGAGAGAGACGAGAATTATTGCTGAGAAAGAGAGAACCGAGAGTGAGTTGAGGATGGGCTCCCATTTAATTGAGTTGGGTCGAAAATTTGGGCCTCCTATTTATTTCAATTGGGCCTTTATTCTATTTCTTTGGGCTTCATTATTTATTTATTTGGGCCTTGTTGTATTTATTTTCATGTGGGCCTTTATTGTTTCTCTTTGGGCCGAGTTTACTAATGAAAGCCCAACTGCATTCTATTTTAATTGGACTTTATTATTTATTCATTAGGCCTTTGTTATTTATTCAAATTGGGCCTTGCATACTTGATTTAAACTTAGCCCAACTGTTCATTATTTATTTATTTGGGCCAAGATTTATTTAACTACCTGAGCCAATGAATTATTTCAATTGGACCTTTCATTTAATTATTCAGGCCCACTTTTACTTAAATAATTATTAGGTTGCCTTATGTCGAGCCTTTTAATTATTTAAACTTACAACAGTACTTTCTCCTATTTATTAAGCCCGATTGAGTTTTAAGAGGTTATAAAGCGAGTAAATCGAAGTATTTATTTATTCTTTTCTATCGACTACGAGGAGCGGAGTTTATTTAATTGGCGGATTATAGCACCCTGAAGAGAACGGATTAATTTTAGTAAATTATCCGGCTTCATGAGACGAGACTTAGCTTTTGTTTAAATCTGATAGCCTGGATTAACAATAGAAATTCCCTTATTATTATCTCAGAATAATAGTTCATGCATATGAGATTCATGCATAGTTAAATTACGTATTCTCATTTAATTGAGAATTTTCCCTCAATTTAAAGTCTTACATTATTTTCTCGGATTAAAGGTCGAGCGCAAGAATAAGAGCTCGTCAAGGAGTTACTAATCTGTAGCAAAGCTTTGCTATCAGGTGGGCATTACTTTCATATATATCAAATGAGTTTAAATGTTACGTTCAAGCAAGTTATTTCATGATAAAATCTTTGAGTTAAAGTTATTTCAAGTATTGTCTTGCCATAAAATGTTTAAATTTTAGTATGATATCTATCTGCTTTGGCTTTGCCAATGATGCAATCGAATTCGGGTCCTGAGCAGTTGATAGCTATCCTGCCAGGGCTAGTGTACACCAGTGACCGTGAGTCATCTAGCGGGTTGGCCGGTCAAGTGACCGTGAGAGGTGGCCACCTCTCCGGCACACAATTCCAGATATGATAGATTACAAGAGAACTTAGTCTGCAGACGAACTTTAAGAATCACAAATGAATTTAGTAAGCTTGGGCCTTTTAGCTAAAACTCCCTTGCTGTACTGTTTATGATGGCATGACAATTTATAGTTTTTACGCAATGATGTGTATATTTAGGCATACGTGCCCACTGAGTACTCTCGTACTCAGCCCTGCATATATTTCTAAATGTGCAGGTTGAGCAGTGGCTGATGAAGATGAAGTGAAGAGTGGAGCTTTTGTCAAAAGTTAAATAAATGAACTCTTGGATACATGTCTTCATACATGTAATCAGATTATGTTATTCCGCTGCGTATTCTTAAGTAATAAGTCTTTTGAATTAAGTCGGATTCATCCGAACTTAATAGTTAATTGAATCTTTATGGCTAAACATAAGTTATATTATAAATGTCCCATTCGCTGTCAAAGATTAAGTTCGATCCTTCATTATATATTACCCTTTCTATCCCCGCTTCTAATCTTCCTCCCTTAGTCATGGTTTCCCGGCTTAATTATCCTTAATTAAGTCCGGTCGTGACAGAATGGTATCAGAGCAGTTCGTTTGCTCTGAATCCAAGAGTTACCCAATTAGTCCTAAATTTGATATTAATATAAAAGAGTCAGTCAACAAAAGCTCATCACTTCATCACATCGTCACGCTCAACAAGAAAGAAAGAGGTAATGATTTTTTTTATCAAACGTTGAAAAGTTCACGTTTCATGCGAATGTATAGATGCTTATATTTAAGTTTTATGTCTTATTGATTGATTAGATATCTCAATAAACTTAGAAATATTAAGAATGCATGATCACTGTTACGAAAGAACAGTAGAAGGTAGAAATTCAGTTATCTTTCACTATAGCCATAGTGAAGAGCTAAGCAAGAGGAAGAACATCAAATGTCACTTGAAGAGACACGAGAATTCAATGAGAAAAATGCAATAAGACGAAAAGAAGAGTGTCACACATGAGTCTGTGATACGGGCATAGTTCCTTATTCAGACTATTCGCCCGTGATAAAATACCGAACCAACTATTGCTTGACCCGACAAGAACTTACTTGAGACATTGCTCATAGTGATGAGTAGCTAGCAGTTGCGTAATGAGCTAAGCCTCATTTCAAACCCCTCAATTATCACCAGTTATGGCGTGAAGAGAACCTTCATGATTTATGATTGAACTTCAGAATTAGACTCACATAGAGTCATAAAGCTTTGTGTAAAGATGTTATAGTGTTGCAATTAGAACTGTCACCTTGCAATTTCAGATATTCGGAACCTTTTTACTACAGTTACCAATTACATTACACACGAGCATGATTTAGAACCCTTATTGATTAGGATTGCCTACTACGAACCGGAAAGACGAGATGTGACGTGGGTAACTAGAAGTTACCGACTATTATAATTGACCAGAGAAATCTACACAAGTGCGTAAGACGATAGGAGTTCCCGAAGATGGTTTGGAGTTTAACAAGAGCTAGAAGTATCGACAACGGTTCGATGCTAAAGTCAATATATTGAGATTCTAATGAGACCCTGGGGGTATACTCAAGTTAAGTGTACATACCTTAGCTGATCAGGGACATTTCCCCGACTAGAATGTCTCGAGTGAAACATCCAGTCTAGTAATCAGAATGAAAGCAATAACTAAAGTCGTTCCATGATTTAGTATTGTGTGTGGTGACACATACCTTGCAAAGATGCTCAGAGATGCAAAATCCATTTCCTGTAAAGGCGTGAGAGAGTGCTTCGAATTACATAAATGCATTACAAGCATTATGAGAATGAACGCTAGATAAAAGAAGTACGATATTAAGATCGTTCAAAGGATGAATATTGAATAAGGTCGAATGTGTTTGAATGGTCTTGTTTCGTGTAAAGAAGATAAAAAAAAAAAAAAAAAGTGTTGATTTTAGGAAGAAGACCCCAAGCTTGGGAAGCTTCAGCGTATTTTCAATGATAAATTTTAGATGTGAAAAAAAAAAAAAGTAGAGATCTGAGACCAGAAGTACCTTTTGCAGCCCAATAAACAAAGAGTTACCAAGTTCGGAAAAGTAATTCCGTGTGACTGAGAAATAATTATGTTGGACCTGGCCAGTCCACATGACCAAAATCTCAGTAGTCGTCGTATATGGGTCTCTAAACCTATATATTCAAACTTTCATCTGAAAAGCCAAACGGGTTCAGATTATTAGGTCATTTCGTTTCGACCTTCTAGTCAATTCATTTCTACCCTAAGGTCATTCCTTTTCAATCACTTGACAAAATTGTTGAAACACTTTGCCTAATTATCTTTTGTGATTTCAATCATTGTAGTTTATTAGTTGTTAGTAGATTTCCAGTGACCTAAAGACAAACGAGTATTCACCAGATTAAATCCATCTGACACGTATGCCTCGACCGAAGGGTCAAGCACATGATCCAACTAGACCATCTCTTATGGATTTAGTAGAACGTTATTTGTGTTTTTCAGAAACGTTGATTGTTATGATGCTTTTTATGCCCTTATGCTGGCTTAGTTGTTTGACTAGTACTAGTACTGAAACGCTGGTCCACAGGGCGTAATGTGACTAAGTTCTTTTGTGATAACTGCTAGACAACCAGTCCACCACATGTAGTACTTGGATAGATGAGTAGATCTATATCCAAATGTCAATGAAATAGTCTTTATTGATGTAAATCTCCCATGTGTATTTAGCAACCTATTTGGTCTTTTGCAGCAAGTCACTTATGCCACGTGTTACTTATATGCTTGCATGAGAAAGTGTCCGAACAAGATTTGAGAATCAAGAAACAATTTACAGAAGTGATGATATGCATCTGTATGTTTTACAATGCGTTAATGACTATATGTCAACTCATCAGTATGCCACTAAATGGGGGTGTCCGAGAGGAGGGGGAAGAATTCCCCGAGATAATGGAAGAGGCCCAGTACCGGGGCCAGAACAAGCCCCACTAACCATACAACAAATGTAGAATAGAATAACTATTTCTACGAGAAAACCCACTTGTCTTCGATAAGATAGGAGATCCAACGAAGGCTGAGAAGCTAGTGAGCGCATCTTCAATTTCTTGCGCAGGAACGTCTCGTGTATCCTTTCAGCTGACTTATGGTGGGAAGTAAGGAGAAAGACAATGACACCTAAGCAGTTAGGGAATTTAACGTGGGAATAGTTAAAGACGGGAATATATGACAAGTATACACCCAAAAGCTATCGCAAAAAGAAAGGAATGGAATTTTACAATCCGAATCAGGGAAGAACAATAATTACTCCATACGACATGATGTTCTGCGATACGTCAAGATATGCGCTAGAGCAAGTAGACACATATGAAAAGATGGTTAAAAGAATTATGTGACGGACTGAGGCATGAGATTAGAATGGCTTTGGCAAGCCATGGTGGATCGTCTTACGTGGAGTCGCTTAGCAAAGCGTTAGGCATTGAGGCAACAATGATGGGAGAGAGACCAGCAACTGCGCCTACGTCTGCACCTCCACAGACTCGGGCTCAAAACTTTTGAGAAAGAAAAAGAGAATGGGATATAGTAACCCTGGCTAAGCTAAGAAAAGAGCCATGGCAGGGGCAGACGTCCCAACAACGTGGCTATGACACCTCAAAACAGATGGGGATAACAAGTATGGGACTCCACCCTGCCTAAAGTGGAACAAGAACCATGGGAAACTCTCCAGGACTGGTAATGAAGGTTGTTGCATAGCAAGTGGAATGAACATTATACAAATCGTTACCCGCATAAGCAACAAAGGGCGGGTCTCAGGCTAAACTCGCCTGTTCAGACTCTGCATTTGAGCAATCCAAGCTTTGCCCAACCATACCAAGAGCAGTAACCACGCCAGCGATAGCAACAACAACAAAAATAGCACAGGTGTGCTTCAATTTAGAGCTATGCATAAAAATTATTCAAAGTTGGAGTGAATAACTCGTATGTTATGCC
Source organism: Salvia miltiorrhiza (assembly GCF_028751815.1). Lineage (NCBI taxonomy): Eukaryota > Viridiplantae > Streptophyta > Magnoliopsida > Lamiales > Lamiaceae > Salvia > Salvia miltiorrhiza. Next base: position 238,915 of record NW_026651510.1, read on the forward strand.
GATGAGAGACATATACATAATTTTAGGAATGGAATGGCTAGTTGAGAACTATGCCACCATCATTTGCCATGAAAGTCAAATTTCTTTTCGACCACGGGGAAGAAACCAACACGTTTTCATGGGATCAGCATGGGTAGGAGAAAGACGATCATCTCCGCCCCTCAAGCAACAAAGATGATGAGAAAATGGTGCCTAACCTACCTTGTGTAGTTGCACAGAAAACCAGAAACCGAGAAAAGTATAAGAGACGTGACAATCGTACGTGAATTTCCAAATGTTTCCTAGAGATTTCACCGGTGTACACCCATTCTTTTTGTAAAAGAATAAAGATGGCACATTGAGAACGAGGATACACATCAACTTATAGAGACTTGAACAGGGTGACACTCAAGGACAGGTATTCTCTATCGAGGATAGACGACTTCTTCAAGCAGCTCAGAGGAGTGAGTGTGTCCTCAAAGCTAGATTTAAGGTCTAGGTACCATCAACTATAGATTCGATGAGAAGATGTACCCAAGATGGTCTTCCGAACCAGATATAGACTCTATGAGTTCGTAGTGGTGTCATTTGGATTGACCAATGCATCAGCCATGTTTGTGGACCTCATGAACCGAGTGTTCCACCCATACTTAGGCAAGTTGTCTTAGTTTTCGTAGATGATGTCTTGATCTACTCGAGGAACGAGAAGGACCATGAGAAACACCTGAGGATAGTCTTAAAAATATTGAAAACAAAGCATCTTTATGCTAAGTTCTGCAAGTGCGAATTTTGGCTCAACAAAGTCACGTTTTCGGGACATATTATCTCATTAGAAAGGATCAAAGTGCACCCTGAGGAAGTACAAGTTGTACATGAGTGGAGATCGCCTACTAACCCCAATGAGATCAAAAGTTTCTTGGAACTAGCAAGTTGCTATCAGAGATTCATAGAAGGATTTTCCAAAATAGCAAGACCAATGACCCTATTACTCAGGAAGGGAATTAAATTTCCTTGGACAAGAGTATGTGAAAAAAAAAAAATTTCAAGAAGCTCAAGGAGAAGTTAACCATAGCTGTTCCAGCAGCTAACAAAGAATATGTGATTTATACAGACGTGTCCAAGGAGAGTACTTAGTTGCATGTTAACGCAAGAAGGAAGAGTGACAACATACGCATCACGATAGCATTAACCACATGAATTGAACTAGCCAACTCATAAACTAGAATTAACTGCAGTAAAGACCATAAAAGTTTGAAATACTTTTTCGAGATTTTTTTTTCGAGCAAGAAGATCTTAACATGAGACAGTAAAGATGGCTCGAACTAGCGCAGGACCGCGACTTTAGTATTAACTACCACCCAGGCAAAGCTAACAAGGTAGACGACTCATTGAGTCGTAAGACTCAACTTAAGTTGGGATCTCCCCTCACTCAGGAAGAGGAACCCATGAAAGATTTTAGTAGAATGAATTTAGAAGTGGTTCAACCACTAGAATCTGTAGAAGGGATTATTGCCACGATGGTAATAACATCCAACTTTATAGGAAAGCTGATAATGCGCAAAAAAAAAAAAAAAAAAGGGAATGAGACCTTGGAGAAAATACGTTTAGCAATAAGATCAGGAGACGTATCATGAGACGTGGATAATGCGTTAATGTTGATCAAAGATTGTGTGTGTTCACACGATGAACAATTCAGAGATGAGATAATGAGCGAAGCTCATGACACGCCATATACTGGCCACCCGGGAAGCATAAAATGTACAAAGACTTGAAAGAAGAATTCCGATGGAAAGATATAGCTACACTTGTTGAGAGATGCCTAGCATGCCAACGAGTGAAGGCTTTGCACCATAGACCATATGAAAAATTACAACCATTGGAGATTTCATAATGGAAGTTAGAGCACTTTGCAACAGATGTCGTGACTAGTTTACGAAGTCGAAAAGAGGGAGTGCTGCCATCTGGGTAATAGTGGAGCGACTTGCGAAATGAGCTCGTTTTATATTAATACCGATCAAATACGGATCAGACAAGTTAGACCAATTATATGTTTGAGAAATTGTGCGCTCCACGGTATGCTCGTGTCAATCACTTTGGACTGAGATTCGAAGTTTACATCCAGATTATGTATGAACTTGTAGAAGAAATTAGGCACAAGGTTAAATTTCAGTACCACCTTTTGCCCACAAACATATAGATGGTGGAGAGAATAATTCAGACTCTCGAAGACACGTTAAAAGTAGTACAAGGCAAAGGTGAAAGTGATGAACAGTGATGTCATCGATTGAGTTTGCCTACAATAATAGTTATCAGGCAACAATCAATATGGCGCCTTATGAGGTAATGCATGGAAGAAAATATAGATCACCACTCTACTGAGATAAAGTAGGTGAAAGGAGAATTTTAGGAACAGACACGATGAATAAGATGATTGAGATAGTCTGACAGAAATCAAGATGAGAGAGTACCCAGAACCTTTTTGCAATAATATGCAAATTTCGGGACGAAATTTTTGTTAAGAGGGGTAGTATGTAGTAGCCCGCTATTTTATTTTATAATTAAGAGCAATAAATGCAATATTTATTTTTGCATCTTTCAGTTGATTTAATCCAGTGATTAATATTCAGTTAATTCAGCTCAGAGTTCTGAATTAGATGCCATTACCTGAGATGGCCACGATTGAATTATTGAGTAGTCAATGATTTATTTCAAAATGATAATTGACTTAGCGAAGTCGAGTTATTATTTTATTTGTAATCGAAATATTATTTCTATCTATTACTTTACTCAGTCGTGGATTTAATCCCGACTAATAGAGCGAGTTAAATTAGATATTTAATTCGCAGAGGCTTTATAAAGATTAGTAGAATCCAAAAAAATTAGATTTTCAGATCCTCAATTGATACAAAAAACTACTATGGGATTCTATTTGTCACCTCAAGACTTTCAAACACTTACAATCATAGTCCTCTTTCCTACTCTATTGCATACTACACGCATGCTCTCCAACAAATACCATCAACAATCATTTCTACACTACTATTCACTATCTAGTGCAAAAAGAAAAAAAGAAAAAGAGTGCTACTTTATCAAAAGAAGGAAAAGAGAGAGTAGGAAGAGGAAACGTGTGTGAAAAAAGGGCTGCTACAACAGCAACATTTCCCCTCTGCAGCCTTAATTCACGCAAGGTCAAAAAGGGCTGCTACAACAGCAACATTTCCCCTCTGCAGCCTTAATTCACGCAAGGTCCATCAGCCACCTTACGCCTCCACCCATTTAATGTTCAGCCAACAAAACTAAGCATTCATTTCCTTAGACACCAGTGCTACAGCCACCCTACCTCTGTACCATCCCCGTAGAGTGCTCAAATATATCAGCCAACATCCATCATTAGTTCACCAGAATTCGAAGAAAGAAAGAGAGGAGGAGACTTCATTTGCTGCATCCAAAACTCCAAGCAAATCCCCACTGAACTAAAGGAAAACGCATCAGCTAATCAAGCACGAAATACACAAGGTATTCACACCATCTCAGTTCAGTTTAAATCCATGCTTCATACCATCAAGCATACATTTCAGTTGTATAGAAATACATATGCAGCAAACATAGAATGATAAAGAACTAGATGATTAGCCCAATCACAGTTAATATATGTTTCTTCGTAAGATAGACGATGAGAATTCATAAGACATTAGAAGACAGCACTGCCTAGTTTTAACCTTTTGCATAATCAACATATATATATAGGAACCAAGAGAATCACATTTATACAGAACTAGAAAGAAAATAAGAAAACTCTATCCTGTTTAACTGCATCCTGAGTTGGGAAACGAGCCGGGAGAGCTCGGCTTATGCTCGAGTGTTGAATTGAGGACCTCATCAATTTCAAAGGCGGCAACGCCAGCCTTGCCGGAGATTCCAGAGGCGGCGAATCCAGAGATGAAACTAGGGCTCGATTGGATTCTGCGTGAGGAGAGAAGATAGGGAGAAGAGGCGAAGCACCGACTCGCCAAGTCGAAGAGCAGCGGCGGCCGGCGCCTCGGCTGAGGCCGGTTGGAGGCGGAGCGAGAGGGAGAAATAGAGAGAGAGAGGTCGCCTGTTTTGTGTGGGTGCGAGTGAGTGTGACCGAGAGAGAGAGAGACGAGAATTATTGCTGAGAAAGAGAGAACCGAGAGTGAGTTGAGGATGGGCTCCCATTTAATTGAGTTGGGTCGAAAATTTGGGCCTCCTATTTATTTCAATTGGGCCTTTATTCTATTTCTTTGGGCTTCATTATTTATTTATTTGGGCCTTGTTGTATTTATTTTCATGTGGGCCTTTATTGTTTCTCTTTGGGCCGAGTTTACTAATGAAAGCCCAACTGCATTCTATTTTAATTGGACTTTATTATTTATTCATTAGGCCTTTGTTATTTATTCAAATTGGGCCTTGCATACTTGATTTAAACTTAGCCCAACTGTTCATTATTTATTTATTTGGGCCAAGATTTATTTAACTACCTGAGCCAATGAATTATTTCAATTGGACCTTTCATTTAATTATTCAGGCCCACTTTTACTTAAATAATTATTAGGTTGCCTTATGTCGAGCCTTTTAATTATTTAAACTTACAACAGTACTTTCTCCTATTTATTAAGCCCGATTGAGTTTTAAGAGGTTATAAAGCGAGTAAATCGAAGTATTTATTTATTCTTTTCTATCGACTACGAGGAGCGGAGTTTATTTAATTGGCGGATTATAGCACCCTGAAGAGAACGGATTAATTTTAGTAAATTATCCGGCTTCATGAGACGAGACTTAGCTTTTGTTTAAATCTGATAGCCTGGATTAACAATAGAAATTCCCTTATTATTATCTCAGAATAATAGTTCATGCATATGAGATTCATGCATAGTTAAATTACGTATTCTCATTTAATTGAGAATTTTCCCTCAATTTAAAGTCTTACATTATTTTCTCGGATTAAAGGTCGAGCGCAAGAATAAGAGCTCGTCAAGGAGTTACTAATCTGTAGCAAAGCTTTGCTATCAGGTGGGCATTACTTTCATATATATCAAATGAGTTTAAATGTTACGTTCAAGCAAGTTATTTCATGATAAAATCTTTGAGTTAAAGTTATTTCAAGTATTGTCTTGCCATAAAATGTTTAAATTTTAGTATGATATCTATCTGCTTTGGCTTTGCCAATGATGCAATCGAATTCGGGTCCTGAGCAGTTGATAGCTATCCTGCCAGGGCTAGTGTACACCAGTGACCGTGAGTCATCTAGCGGGTTGGCCGGTCAAGTGACCGTGAGAGGTGGCCACCTCTCCGGCACACAATTCCAGATATGATAGATTACAAGAGAACTTAGTCTGCAGACGAACTTTAAGAATCACAAATGAATTTAGTAAGCTTGGGCCTTTTAGCTAAAACTCCCTTGCTGTACTGTTTATGATGGCATGACAATTTATAGTTTTTACGCAATGATGTGTATATTTAGGCATACGTGCCCACTGAGTACTCTCGTACTCAGCCCTGCATATATTTCTAAATGTGCAGGTTGAGCAGTGGCTGATGAAGATGAAGTGAAGAGTGGAGCTTTTGTCAAAAGTTAAATAAATGAACTCTTGGATACATGTCTTCATACATGTAATCAGATTATGTTATTCCGCTGCGTATTCTTAAGTAATAAGTCTTTTGAATTAAGTCGGATTCATCCGAACTTAATAGTTAATTGAATCTTTATGGCTAAACATAAGTTATATTATAAATGTCCCATTCGCTGTCAAAGATTAAGTTCGATCCTTCATTATATATTACCCTTTCTATCCCCGCTTCTAATCTTCCTCCCTTAGTCATGGTTTCCCGGCTTAATTATCCTTAATTAAGTCCGGTCGTGACAGAATGGTATCAGAGCAGTTCGTTTGCTCTGAATCCAAGAGTTACCCAATTAGTCCTAAATTTGATATTAATATAAAAGAGTCAGTCAACAAAAGCTCATCACTTCATCACATCGTCACGCTCAACAAGAAAGAAAGAGGTAATGATTTTTTTTATCAAACGTTGAAAAGTTCACGTTTCATGCGAATGTATAGATGCTTATATTTAAGTTTTATGTCTTATTGATTGATTAGATATCTCAATAAACTTAGAAATATTAAGAATGCATGATCACTGTTACGAAAGAACAGTAGAAGAGCAAACATTTCCCAGTGCCCGACTCCCCTGATGATGATGACCAGTGACGGTCTCCTCCACAGCGACGGTCCCCTGATGATTACCAGCCACGGTCTCCTCCACAGCGACGGTCTCCTCCACCCAGTGCTTCAGGGCCCGACGCTTCAGGGCCAAGCGTTTCACGTCCCTGCGACGATGACCCCCGCGATGAGGAGCCACGCCCTTCAGATTATGCCCATTCTCGCCCAGCAGAGACCCCAGATTACAACGAGCAGTGGCGGGCCATGAATCAGTCTGTTCAGGGCGACTACACACCGGCAGAGCAGACTTTTAACTGGTCGACCCAGGTCTACCCTCATTGGTCTTCCCCATTCCTGAAGCCACAGTATAGCACAGAGACCCCGATATTCTTTGCTGAACCGCTGACTTCTATTGCACCACATGAGTGGGGACAGTCCAGTTCGGCAGGGCAGGCTCAGACGGAGGAGCCTGAGTCATAGGCAGAGCAGCAACAGGTACTGCTGCTGCAGCACCCAGAGCAGCCGCCGGTAGAGCAGCCGCCGGCAGAGCAGCCGCCAGCAGAGCCCCCTCGTCGCAGTCAGAGGGTGAGGCGTCCGTCTAACTTTCAGAGATCGCCTTGGGTTAATAGCCGAATGCCACGTCCAGTGACACAATACTGCAGTGACCATTATGAGAAGTGGATGGCTAGGTGTCGAGAGGGTAGGGGTGGTCAGATTTATGTCAAGGCAAGTGGTGGTTTGCGGGAGTACGACGACTTCGCGCGGGTGGATAATGTCAGCCAGGAATTCACAACTGGGGTAAATAATCTATTGATTTTAACATTGTTAAATTACTGTCTACTAACTTATTGATTTTAACTTTGTTGCAGGATATTGACTTGTATTTCTGGACCTTGAGAAATAGACTTCGAGATTCCCTAGATTTACTTGATGACATAGATATGAATAACACAGTCATAGTAGACACAGATTGGTTTGTAAGTAAACTTTAATTATTTATATGTTTTCATTGGTGCTGATATAAATTAATAATTACTTATTTGATCTGTAGATATACCTCAAGAAAGAGTGGGGCGCTCTATTGGATAAGTGGGCAGGAAGTGAGTTCGGCCCCGAGGAGTTTCATGTATTGACTAGTACAGCAATGGCTGATGATTGGGAGCCTGAGATAGACTGGATCTGCCAAGTACGTGGAAAATCACTTAAGGGCCATGAACTTCATCCTGGTCATATAGGATGGATGGATGCCACACAGGTTATCAGTTAAACAATTATTGTTACTTGTCATTTGTGCTTTATCGTTGTTTCTTATCAATTCATTGTGGTTTGTCATAGGTTCTCATGCCAGTCATAATTGGCCACCATTTTATCCTATGTCGGATTCGGTTAGGAGAAGCCGTTTGCGAGGTCTATTAACCAGTATTCCACAAGCTAACACCTCGACAACAGGATGCTCGAGTTGGTGAATTACTACCTTTACTGAGATTGTTGCCAGCTGTCCTTCAGCTGTCGAGGTGGCTAGACGACACATCCATTGATTTGACAGTGGCAAAGGACAAGTGGCCACTTATGACGGCAGAGTTTGCTCCAGCGGAGGTTCAGTTTCACCAGCAGGACTCTGTCAGCTGCGGGCCTTTCGTCTGCATGTATGCTGAACGACTGATATCTGGCTCTCCATCCATTGAGTGGGGTAATAGCAACGTGGCGGCATATAGGAGCAAGATTTCTAGATCTATATTTTCGTTGTGTGAAACTTGGAGGGCCCGATGCGAGCGCCTTGGCATTAGATAGTGTTGTATATTGTTACATTCATTTGTGGTTCTATTTGGTTATTCAAAGAACTTTATTTCCAGTTAATCAGCTTATCGAATAATAAGATAATTCAATCAATATCAATAACTGTTACAACACACAAATACAAACCACTACTCCCTGGGCTCAGTCGCCCTGCCAGCGCACGTTCTCTTGCTGTGTCCTTCTTCATGGCAGATGCTGCACTTCTTTGGTTTACGACGCCTGATACTAGAAGACTCATCTGCTTGTGTGCTGCTGCCTTCACCACCACCTCGATGTCTACCTTCTTTTGGGCGCCCCGCTTGACCTTTTACAATCAGAGGTAATACAACCTGCTCAGCGATGTGCTCGGGAACCAACCACTGGCGTCTCGGCGGGAGATTATTAACTTCGCGAGAGTAAGTATCGATAAGAAAGTCATTCGTGTAGTACGAGTCTACATACTCCGCGATCGTATCACCGGCTTCACTATAAAAACAAACAAACTCCGATAGTAATCAATATAACGAACATTAGAACATATTTACATTTCAATGAACCCGACAGTAATCATTTCATGATCGTACCTTATTGCAGCGATTGAATGAGAACAGGGCAGTTGGTCTAGCTGAAATACTCGACATTCGCATTTTTTCTTCTCCAGATCCACCTTGAAGCTTCTGTCAGCAGTTTGCACCTTATACTTCATGCCACTCAACCTTTGTGCAGTGTATCGACGACTTTTTTGGACTTCAATAGCTACCCTTTTACCAGCCTCAGCAGTCAAGCCTTGCTCGATTTGTTGTGCAGCCCTTAGTCGCTCGCTGAACCATTTCTCAATAACAATTCTGATTGCCTCTAGCATCGAGCATATAGGAAGTCTTCTTGCCCACAACAATCTGGAATTAAAAGCTTCAGCAGCATTTGATGTCATAAAACTGTAGCGTCGCACAGGCATAGGACACATCGAACGAGCCCACTTCTCTGGCCCAATCCCCATTAGTTTATCGTACGCAGCTCTCTTCATAAACTTCAGGGCGTTCATAGATATTGAAGTCGGACTTCTCGTACGCAAATGCAGCTTGTTGATACACCTCGACCACTGCCTTACCGTAATGCTTCAGGTTATTTTGCAAATGGTAGTAGCATAGGCCGTGGGTTGCATTTGGTAACTCATTCCTGATAGCATTGGCAATGGAGATATGCTGATCAGAGACAATCAAAAGTGGATCGGCTTGGCCATAAACACGTCGAATGCGTGACATGAAATAAGTCCACGATTCATCGTTTTCTTTCGGGCCAACACCATACGCGAGTGGGAACAAACTCTCGTTGCCGTCCTTCGTCACTGCAACAAACAAAATACCCCTATTCTTGCCCTTCAAGTGTGTGCCATCGACGACAATCACTGGCCGTAAGCTGAACATGAAAGGGGTAGCCGAAGCTGCAAGAGCAACAAATAAGTGTTTGAATCGGCCATCATCGTCAACTTCCCACTCCACCATCGAACCGGGATTGGATTGTCTCAACATGTATAAGTACTTGGGCAGCATCTCGAAGGACTGATCATGTCGACCATAAACCATCTCAGTGGCTCGATTACGGGCTCGCAAAGCAACATCGTACTTGATCTGTACGCCAAACTCACGTCGCAGCTCCAGCTGGATGGCCTTCGGTTTCAAGATCTCGCAATCGTCGTGTATTTTCTGTGCTAAATATGTTGCGATGACTTTTGCGAGGGCCTTTATTCGCGCTACGCGCCCTAGCTCACCGTCGCATGAGTGCTCATTGGTGAACTTATACACTCCCCAAATGGCTCCATCTTGTGACGATGCATGGAGCTTGAAGGGGCACGTATCTGAATGCTTGCATTTGAAGTAGACTCGTCTGCTATCTGATTTGCTGACAAAAAATTCCTTGCCCTGCTTCATGTTCCACAGACCGATTGCAACGATCAGATCATCTTTGCTATTGAAATACATATTCTTTGACAACTCCCGAGGCAGTAGCTGATAATCTTCAATATCAACAAGTGTCGCTGCAGTGTCCAACGGGATAACCGGAACTAACCAATTAGTTAGTTCATCTGCTCCAGGAACCTGTTCGTCATCATCGTCGTCGATCTGCAAATTCTGCCAACCTGCATATTCAATCCCCGCCCTTCTCACGTTCTCTGGCTCCGACAAGTCTTCAGAGGCGCTTGTATCAGTCTCGGCTTCAGACGATGGAACATAATCTTCATCTACATTACCAGCATTCTCCACAAACTGAGGCTCGTACGTATATTGATCATCAGCTGGACCCCAACAACGATCAGTTGTTAGGCGATCGTAACGGTACGGATTTGGCTCATCCCATGAAGGCCAACCCGTTGACTGATCATTACCCCAAGTGATCGACGGTTCAACACTTTGTTGCGCTGGTGAATCTTCGGCTGATAGGTCTAAATAAGCATATCTTTGGATTGCTTCCAATCCGTCCCCACCTTCGAATGTTGCACTGGATTCACCTCCATACCCGGAAGATTGAGGGAGATCGAACGAAGGAACATACACTCCTCCACTGTAATCGTCTTCGACAACATAAATCTCAGGAAAATGTGGCTGGGACGCCAGCAACTGAAGCAAATCATTGTCATCGGCAAGAGTATTTTTACTGTATACCCTGCCATTTAATCTCTTCGTCAAATAGTACAAGCTGTAATTAGTGCTCAATGAATTCTCCAACATCAGGTGATTTATCATGTACACCGTACTGGCCATTGTGTCTCCGAAAATATGCAAATTATTAGAAAAGCCGCCGATGTACTCATAACCATTGAAGGCACCTCCATAATTAACCACAAAGTATCTCCCATATTCATTCATCTACATAAAAAATAATAAATAAATAAATATATGATGTAAAGGGAATAAAATGTTAAAATACAACATATAACATGTTAATACACTCGAAAAACATCTATCCGCCCGGGGAAGTTTCCGAGGAAATGTGTCCGGCCGTGTATTACATGATATATAATTACACACGGCCAGACACATTTTCAAGGACACTTGTCCGGGCGGATACATGATTTTCGAGCATATTAACATGAGTTATGCAGCAATATATATGTATAGAACTAAAATTCAACAAATAATTACTAATTAATACTTTAAAACATGATAGAATGTGCTCTAATTCACATGTATTTCCTTCAAACGTGGCTTTAAATCATAGTATGCTATAATATGCTAATAATTCACATAAGCATATAGGATCAAACAAAACATTGAAAATAAACAATAACCAACTTAAATTACATTTCAAACGTAAAATGACATACCTTTAAACGTTCGGATGAGAGAATTCACAAATAATAGCTTCACCACTTGGAAAATATTAGAATTTCTAATGAGTTTGAGTGTTTTTTCACTTTGAGTGCTCGGATGAGAGGATGGGAGAATTCACTCATATATAAACAAAGATTCCTTCATTTCACGTGAATTTCAATGAAATTAGAGTGTTTGACATGAATACTTTACTGACAAGGCTATTTCACATCATATTTGTCGTTTATCATCAATTTAAAAAAAAAATTATGTCCCTTAATTGAAGGCTAATTAATCGATGGAATATAAATACAAAAAATTAACACAATCCATATTAGCACTCAAAACACACATCAGAACCAAAAAAACATCTATCCGACCGGAACATATATGCGTCCGACCGATGAAACCTTATGTCCGGTCGGACACTTTGTTTTTCCGGTCGGATAGTTTGTTTTTTTTTTCCAATGTGTGTTTTGAGTGCTAATATCGATTGTGTTAATTTTTAGTATTTATATTCCATTGATTAATTAGCCTACGATTTACTTGTAAAACCTTCGATTTTAATTCAAAAATAAATAAATATTATTTTTTCTGTCAGTCTTTCACATGTTCCAACACTTATTTGACCGATTTGCTTCTTTAAATTGATGAATTGATGTTTTTCTTACACTTTAACAACTTTTGTCATAGATGTGTAAGAAATTTTGCTGAAAACAATGCACATCCATCACATTCAAAGGGCATTTTCGGTTCTTCACTTATTTAGGGCATGTAGTGCTTGGTATAGTAAGAGAGGGCATTTTTCAAATTATTCATAAGAGAAAGGGCACTTTAAATTTCGCCTCTTAAGGGCACCCACTATGGCACAAAAAAAGGGGTAGTAGTTGACGTGGAAAGGTGATTGCCATAGTGGCAGTTAATATTTGGGGTAGCAAATTTCGAAAGCTAGCAAATTTGCTACCTTGGTAGCAGTTGAAGCGGTGGGCCCCCAAGGCAAAGAAGGCATGCGCGTTTGATGGAGAATCGCTGGCAGCGCGCACAGCTGGAGCGCTTGCATTGCACGCGCCTGCTGTGCGCCTGCGATTGACGGACCTGGCTGGCCCACCTGTTTCCTCTCCAATTTCGGCCGTTTCCTTAGTTTTTTTTTTTGTTTTTTTGTTTTTTCATTTTCCCCATCCATTTCCTATTTGTTTCCCTTCCATTTTCCAACTCCAAACAAATAAATTTGTCAGAGATCGACATATCCTTTCATCTTTATTTGATGTGATGATACAAAGCAGCATCTGTATTTGATGTGATGATACAAAGCAGCATCTGTATTTGACGTGATGATACAAAGCAGCATCTGTATTAGTTTCAATTTTTTTTCCCTATATATATCTCCATGTATCATAAGATTCTTACCCCAAAATTTCTCTTCGTCTATTTATTATATTTACTTCTTCTCCAAAAACTTTAGAAACATCATGAGTGGATTTCCAAATTGGTTTGATCCATATGGATCAAATTCAATTTCACAAAATTCAAGTTCTCCTTCACAAAATTGTAACGATCCTTCTCAAAATTCCGGCAATCACCCTCCAAATTTCTCTTGGCCACATATGTCTAATCCTCAAACATATCCCAACAATCCCATGAGTCAATCAGCCCCTTCATTTCAATTTTCATCCCAAGTGCATCCATCTCATGGATTTCAGCCATACGGATATCCTCAAAAATGGTATCCCCCTCCAGGATTTTCCCCACAAGGATATCCTTCACAGGGGTTTATGTTTTCTGACTCTTCCAGGAGGACCAGTGTAGATGGGAGTGGTACTGATGGAGGCACACCATCTTCAGGAAAGGCAGTTCAAGGTTTTGAGAATATAAATCTCTCAGTTGAGCCTTCATCCGACGACGACGAAGAGAATACCAAAATGCGCCGGGTGTTTTATTCAGATGCGGAGTGTGAAGTTCTTGCGCAATGTTACATCGATATTAGCATCGATTCAGTTGTTGGAAACGACCAAAAGATGGACAAAATGTGGAAACGCATTGCGAAAGCCTACAATGAAAATCGTCCTGCCAACACTCCAAGCAGAAAGTTTAGACAGTTGAAGGCTCATTTCTACAAGATGCAGAAACAGGTGAAATTGTTTTCTGAATGTTACAATAGGATTGCAAGCATCTGGAAGAGCGGTGCAAATGATGCTGATATTATGGAGATGGCACAAACAGAGTACAAGCATCATCACGGTACAAAAGGTTTTAAATATGTTGGAGTTTGGAGACTTTTGAAAGAAGTTCCCAAGTTTGCTGAGGTGCAAGGAAATGTTCAAGCATCCAAGAGAACCAAAAATACAGAAGGAGGAGCCTACACATCATCTTCTACAGCTGAAGAAACTCCACGAGTCGCCCAATGGGGCATAAAGCGGCAAAGAAAAAGGATAAGGGGAAGGGGAAAAAAGATGACCTCGATGCACTGCGTGAAGTTGCAAAAGAGCATGAAACCAATGCAGCAAAATACCTACGTATAATGGAAGAAAATACGCTTCTAAAAAAAATGAACAACTTCTAAAAAAGGAGGAACAACGTCTGAAGGAGGAGAGACAACGTCTAAAAGAATATGAACTCGTAATGAAGGACACATCAGGGATGACAGAAATGCAGCTTTACTTGCACAAAAAACACTGCGAGAATATACTGAAAAAATGGGAAGACGATAATTAGTTGCGTTATCTTGTATCCACTAGGATTTGTTTTTAATTCTGTAACTGTGTTGTGTGTAACCGTTAAATTTATCTTTCAATAAAATGTACTTGTTTCAATAATAATTGATTTCTCGAAGGGTCATATTAATTTCCAAAGTAACCGTTGCCTTCTCGAAGGGTCATATTAATTTAGAAAGTAATCGTTGCCTTCTCCAACGGTCATATTAATTTAGAAAGTAACCGTTGCATTCTCCAACGGTCATACCTTAGTTATTATAAATATATGTAACATATACTTCATTCTCAATCTCTACGAAGAACAATTCTCTCATATCCAATACATATCTTCATATTCTCAAAACACACGACTTATGTCTTCATCTTCTTCTGAACATGATGTTGAAGAAACGGCTGCATCTGCAGCTGCAGCTGCAGCTGTAGCTGAAGCTGAAGCTGAAGCCTTTATGGAAGAGTACATGCGCCAATACATGGAGGATGATAGTATCCATCAACATGTGCTGTGAGCAATAGCGTCAAACACACCTCACACGAGACGATATGTGCAACGAGATCGGGAAGGAGCACACGAGCGACTCATGCGGGATTATTTTGATGATAATCCAACATGGGGTCCCAATGTATTTCGGCGGCATTTTCGGATGCGAAAAGAGTTATTCACTCGCATAGTGAATGCTTTGGAAGCCCACAACACATGGTTTCAACAAAGACCCGATGTCACAGGGAAGAAGGGTTTCACGCCACTACAAAAATGCATAAATGCGATTAGACAGTTGGCATATGGTGGCCCAGTTGATCACTACGATGAGTACCTGCGGATTTCTGAAACAACAGGGTACGAGTGCTTGCGCCACTTCTGCCGAGGTGTTATTGAGGTTTTCGGTGGACACTACTTGAGGCGGCCAACCGTTGATGACTATCAGCACTTGATGGAGATGCACGAGCAGAGGCATGGCTTTCCTGGAATGCTCGGGAGTCTTGATTGTATGCACTAGACATGGAAAAATTGCCCAGTAGCATGGAAAGGCCAATTCACCCGGGCGATCATGGAGTCCCAACAATTATGCTTGAGGCGGTTGCATCTCAAGATTTGTGGATCTGGCATGCTTTTTTTGGAGTTGCAGGGTCCAACAATGATATAAACGTGCTTAATCAGTCTACACTATTCAACGACGTTCTACAAGGGCAAGCGCCTTCCATCCCATTCACAGTAAATGGCACGCAATATGCCCATGGATACTACTTAACAGACGGTATATATCCTGAGTGGGCAACTTTTGTCAAGAGCTTCCAACATCCTCAAGATCCAAAAAGAAGGAAGTTCAAGGAAATGCAAGAAGCTGCGAGGAAGGATGTAGACCGTGCATTTGGGGTTCTCCAAGCTCGTTGGGCAATGATTAGAGGTCCGAGTCGCCTCTGGTATAAAGAAAATATCACTGACATTATGTATGCTTGCATTATTTTACATAATATGATAATTGAAGATGAAGGGGAAATGGCAAGCCAATGGGTTGAAGACGAACCAAGCACGTCGAGCAACAATATTGCAGGGGAAATAAATCGTGGTTCGGTAGGAGGATTCAACGAGTACCTCAGAAGGGGTGCTAGAGTACGTGACAAAACAATACATCACCAACTTCGATCCGATCTGGTTGAGCACGTGTGGGCGCGATTCGGCGATGATTAGTGTCATAATTAATTTTTTTTAGTTTGTCATCATTTGGTATTTAAATTAAAATGTTGTGTGTATTTGTGTTTTCAATTTTAGTTGTGTGTTGTAAGCAATTAATTTTCAATAAAATGTGCGTTTGAATTTTAATTTTTGTTAGCATAATTATATTAATTTTAAAATTCTATGTTATCATTCAAATAAATTAATTTATTCATATAATTATATTAATTTCAAAATTAAATTATATTATTTAAATAAATTAATTTAATCATATAATCATATTAATTTTATTAAAATAAAATATAATACAAAATTAAATACACAAATATATATATATATATGGTGGTAAAGTAATAATGATAGTGGGGTCCATGAATAGTTAAAAGTGAGGTAGTGCTATAATGGAGAAAATATGGGGTAGTTGAAAAAGGAGGTAGTAGATTAGGTGGCACACATGTGGCATCCACTATGGGTAGCACCACAGTAGATGGCCTAATCAATTGCTATACTTCAGCCATTCTCCTCCACTTCTTCTCAATCCCTCACGCAATATACCATATTCCACTCTCACAAGGAAAACCCAACAAGTGCAGAGCTGCCACAAATTCAAGCAAAACTGATCCAGCTGAAACCTTTCTAAAAGGTCTTACTCCTAAATCCTTATGCCAATTTCTTGAGTTTTAATTGAGTCTAGTAAAGAAAAAGAGACACACATTCATAGCATCATTTCAACATATATATTTGTATATGCAAATGAAACGAGTTTATATATTTTACATGAAGTACGATTTTTTTTAAATGGTAAAAGAAGAGTCTTGAAGCTTTAACTTTTGGAACTTGCTGTGTCGAGGCTTGATTGTTGTGTATGTGTGTCCTGTTGAGTATGTGCGGTATGTGTGTGAGTCGGTGGAGGGGCGGCGAAGTGGCGGCTTCAGCTGCTGCTCGCCGGAAACAGAGGGATGAGATCAGAGGAAGATGGACTGGGCTGGGGTTGCAGAGGGCTGGACTGGAGGTCAGGGGGCGGCGGTCGACGGCGGTCCTCGCTGCTGTCGCCAGGAATCGGAGCAAGTAAGTGTGAAGTCAGTGGTGTTGAGGCTAGGGCTCCGACGACGGCTTTGTTGCTGTCAATCGGAGCGAGAGAGGGGTGGGTCTTCGGATCTGAGAACGAGGGAGGCGGCGGCACCTCGCCGTCGCCAAGGAGGAAGGCGGAGGCGGTGTGGACGCTGTTTCCTCCGAATTCGGAAACATATGGGAGGCGCGGTCGGTGGCATCCTACGCCTGCTGCAGTCACCGAAAACGAACAGAGAAGAAGAGAGAGAGGTGGTAGCGGTCGGAGTTCAGTGAGGCGAACAGAGGGAGCCGGGCGGAGTTCGAAGGGAGGCGGCAGCGGCGGCGTGGTATCGCCGGCGGTCGCTGCTGCAGCGTGTGTGTGTGTGCGTGGGAGTGACTGTGAGTGTGAGAGAGACGAAATGGGGGGGGTGGGGGGGGATGGCGCAGCTGTGAAAGAAAGGAGAGAGAAGGGAAATAGGGTTGAGGTTGGGCCTATGATGGGCCGATTTTTAATTAAATTGGCTGGGTTCTTGATTTAATTCAGTTGAGCTCATGTTTAATTAATTATGTTGGGCCTCAAATTTTATTAAAAGATGGGCTGCATATGTTTAAGTTTGAGCTATCACCATTTAATTAAAATGGGCTGCCTTCTTATATTAATTAGACTTTATAATTAGTTTAATTAATTAATTTAAAAAATAATTTGCATAATAATATTAATATTATTATGTGCATATACGATTAAGCATGAAATGATTTGCATCAAGTATTTTTGGTGAGTGAAAGCATTCATGATTTAATTGGTTTATTTATAAATCAAATTATTTAAGAAAATCAAGTAAGGATATTGTTGGTGTCCTTAACTCAAGAATTTAGTTTTCAATTATTTATTTACTACATTTTGGAAACCCGGCGTGATGAATCAAGTATGTTTAGTACATTCACTAAGACTTAAGTTAGCTTCACGAGACCTATTAAGAATAGAATTTCTTGTAGGCTTTATGAACCAAGGGGATTAGCGCTGCTTTCCCAAGACGAGTTTATGTGATTATGATCTTCAGGCTTTGCCTATCCAGGTGGGCTTACTTTCCAAATGTATAAAGTATGATTGAGTTATTAAGCTCTAAATGTTTCAACGAAATGCAAACTGCTTATTTAATGAAATGCAAACTGTTTATCCAATAAAATGTTTATGTGCACTCTGCTCTATTTAAGGCTCGCAATTCATGGATCGAGCGAGGTTCTCTTATGGCCTAACACGTTATTTGAGAATTGTGTACACTTATTAGCTGTTTCGGTGGGTTGATCTCCATCGGACACTAATTCATGTAAGAGGCATTATAAGGGTGCTTGGCTGGATGTGTTCCGGAGCATGTATCATGTAAGGCCTGCCTGGGTAGCGTCCCGAGGTCAATTCAACTTGTCTGAGTTACGTCCTCAGGGCAAAGTGCAATGGATGAAATGGATCCGTTGGTGGCTAAAAGGTCTGGGATCACGGCGAGTAACAGAAAGGGAGTGTGACATGTGCGCACAAATGAAAGAAATTATTTTAACATGCTTAGAAGTTCTTTCAATTTAAAACCTTCTAAGTTATGTCAAGTATGATTGGATAAACTGTCTTTAAGAAAATATGAAATGTTTTCAGAAAATGCATACCCACTGAGTACATTAGTACTTAGCCCAAATATACTTTCAAATGTTTTCAGGTTGGCTGGCTGGTGCTGATGGGACTGAGTTGAGGCTAGGGTTCAACTTCCTTTTAAGACTTCCGCTGTAGCAGTAGATAATATTTTGTCTTTTGTTTTCCCAACTTAAGATCTTCATGTTAAATTTCAAATGATATACCTGACCGAGCTTAGACTCTTCACTACTAAATTTATGATAATGAATGTCGGTTGTCAGAAGCATGAAACAAAACTTGTAATCCACCTATTTCGGTTTTTAACAAGGATTTTCCTTTGTATATTTCTATGAATTATTCACACATCGATTATATTTATTCATTTAAGAATTGAGGTGTGACAGAATCGGTGCTCATGCATGGGGGGCATAAGCTGGTCAGAATGGACAATGGCATCCGTAGTCGCCTGCTCAGTACAAGGCAGACCCTCATGGTCATAGTCAGCCACTTTCCCATTAAGACTCTCAACAGGAAGATCAACGGCATGCTGGTATGATAATTCATGCACGGAAGGCAGAATGTGGTCACAATTCCCAACGGCTCACGCAATTGGCTTCGCAGTAGTATCCTGACCCGGGCTGTCATACACATCATTATTTTCTAGAGCCGGATTACAAGGTTTCTTAACAGGGTTGCTCGATGGGTACGCATGCTCGGAGGTGTCTCTGTGGCTGGACGGTAAACGCTTATGAGAAGGATGAACGAATTTTTCAGTCGATTGCTTAACATCGGGCTTAGCCGGTTCCTCACAACAAACCATGTCCATGCACGACCAATCCCGAAATACAGGATTCACTAAATCCTTGTTGAATTCGGCAAGAAGCAGATAGATGAGGGCATTAATATGCTGCATAGATTTGGAAAAATTTAATCAAAGGGATCAAAATTTAAGAAGTCTAAATAACCTAATAGGATTCGTACCTCACTCTCTAGCCATCCGTTTGGTTGTAAGATGATATCAAACCACTCATGGTCTGCGACTCGCAGCATTTTTATGGGAAGCCTCCGATCATATCGTCTACAAGTTTTAAGCATTGAACGATGAGTGAACAGGGAAGGTTGCAATTACAAATAAAATAATATTCGGCTGGAAATAAAGTATCAATGTTTCTTACCGATCACCACCAGCAGCTGCCTCTTTCCATCGTAGGAAAGGATTCAATTCCACATAGTTGAATTCAAAGTCTGAAGGATCAAAATGGTTGTCATCCTTAGACATATTCTCGGCCGTGGGAATGGTATATGATGTGGAGCACCCAATATTAAGGGAAGGTAGTAAGTCTGCCGCAAAGGAAGAGAGGTTCTCCCTATTTCTCACCATTGTATTCGATGCTTGTCCAAAACAAGTTGTAGCCCGTGGTAAGAAGGAAGTAGTTTTATGGCCTTCAGATTTGGTCCTCTCTTCACCATCAATCGACGACTTCTTCACCGAATTATCAGTCAAAGGAATCGGCTTCATACCCACCTTATAGTTACAATATTTCAATTCCAACCTATCTTCATTCAACAAGTCATTGAAAGACCATACCGCGTTTGGACCCTTCTGTGGATGCCCCATTTTACCCAAAAATGGATCAAGATTCTGAAAGGTTGAGGATTCACCGTGGACCACATGCACATTTTCAGTGCTTTTCATTTCTTCCCGTTTCTGAACTGGCATTCCGTTCTCGCTAGGGCTGTCGATCGGTTCGGGTTCGGTTACCCGTACCCGAATTTTCGGTTACCCGAACCCGAAATTGTCATATTTCACTAACCGTTCCCAAACCATTTTAGGTGTTCGGTTATCCAATAACCGCTTTGGTTACCCGATTCGGTTATTTGGGTATCCGAAATACCCATTTAAAAAATTAAAATTCAAATAATTTGCTAGATAAATGATTTGAACCATAGTCTCCAAAAAATACACAAAGTAACTTATCCACTAGACTAAAGCTCATTCTTATACTTTAAATATATCATAATTTTATTTTACCTAAGAATCGATTTTTTTGTTTAAAAATAAATAAATTAATGAATTGATAATTAAAATGTATATAAAATATATATTAAATAATTTATTAAATAATTTTTGATTATTTCGGTTAACCCGTTTCGGTTATTGGGTTAACCGATACCCGAAATTTTTCTAAAAATGATACCCGAAACCGAACCGATAACCAAAAAATTCGGTTATTGGATACCCAAACCCGGAAATTTCGGTTCGGTTAACGGATTATCCAAAATCCGATAACCAATTAGACATCCCTAGTTCTCGCCATGGCACTTTTGGGCCTGACTGCTTGACTGGTGGTTGAAGAAACTTCGAATACCCTCAAGTACCACCTCGGGTAGAGTCGAATTCCCAATGTCGACTTTCACATCTAGCATCGCTAACTTTTCATCTAACTTTTCCACTTTGCTAATCAACTCCATCAACAATATCACAAACGCCTGGTATACAAAGAAGAAATTTATAAAGTCAGAAATCAGATTTCACATGCAAACATAAAATAAAACTAAGTTGCTCACATTCTTTGCATGGGCATCTTCCGCCGAACATTTGAAATCTTTCACTGTGTTTTTAGATAGTGCAGGGCTTGAGGGTGCATTTTCACCAGAATCATCCACACTAATGGAATTCTTTGATGCTATATTATGCCTTTTGCCACCCAAACGACTTGAACGGCGTGGATCAACAGGTAAAACCTTCTTCTCACCAACATTTCTCGTAGCATGCTTCAAGGGAATGTCCTTTGATTCCTCCGTTAAATCCAATATTTCAACATCGTCGTACGTTAGCCGTCTCTTTCGAGTCAAAATCTTTTTTGGAAAAACTGGAGTCGGTGAGGCGGGATGAACGCTTGAAGGAATACCGAGCTGCTCCATCAGTTCATATTCCTTGGCAGAGACAATGATGGGGACCTAAATAATTACAAATAAAGTTTACTTATTAAACAACAACTCGAACATAAATCTAAGGAAATATCGATATACTTCAAAACCAAAACCTACCAGAGGAGTTCTTGAACTAGGTAAAAAATGACGCCACAAGTCATCAAAGAAAAACCCAGAATCAGCATACCAGCGTTGCAATCTTGGAATACGATGCTCCTGCTCAGTTACTCGCTTGCCACAAAAGGCAGCCAACGAGGGCATAATCTCATATGCCCACGCTTGTAATGCATACACAAATCCGTACGCCTCAACCGTCAAATTATTTTCATTTGTTTCACGTTTCAACAAAAGTTTTCTGGCATTGTAGGTACGAGGGACCAAGAAATCGTATGCTATTCTACCCCAAGGATAACGAAGAAATCGTTCAAGGTCATCCATCAGATGGATATAACCAAGCTCAAGATTCTTCTGCGTCCTATCCTTCAACACTAACAAACCATACACTAGATATAAATATCCCAACTTTAGACTAGTTTTGGAATTACCACCTGTCAGTTTGCACTCTCTAATGAACCTATTCTCGATGCTTATTAGACGCAAATAGCGTTGACCACCAAACACAGTTTCGTGGAAAGATGATCGTTCGGGGAGAGTTATAACGCCATTGAACGGTAGGCCAGTAATAAGGGCAAAATCAGCTGGTCCAAAATCGACCAAGTGATTACCTATTCTGTATTGGAATACCATCCTTTTAACAGACCCACTAACCAAATGCCTACACATGACATTATATAACTGACCTTGAAACTCAAATTCTTTTATCTCAAACAAAGATGCAAAGGAAGAACGTCTAATATGACTCAAGTTTTCATCGAGAGATACTTTCGTATCAAGTTCAAATACCATAGATGACATCTCACGGATACTAGAGCACCTAAGCATTAAAACGAAAATAAAAAGTTTTCATCAAATAAGGTTTAAAATATAACATACAATAAATGTTACACTAAACTGCACCTTTTCAAATTTAGGACCACCTCTACTGCCATTTTTGTCATTTACCACAAAAGACCAAAAACAACAATACACATATTGTTGTTGGATGAAAATGAAAATGAAACCTGGGCGGAAATCGAGGAAAAAAATAGACTACGAGAACCAGCTACATTTCAGTTTTTGGATGAAAAAAACCCGGTTTCAGGGGTTCAACCGGTGGGTCCACTTCTAAAAAGTCAGTGCCACGTGTCGCAATCCGAAGGGTGATACTTAGTGCATGTATCCTAGCATGCACTATACCCTTACAGCAGTGCTTATTGTATGTGGATATGTAGTTAACTTTGACTGTAGCAAACGTGGATATGTGTATTGTTGTTTTTGGTCTTTTGTGGTAAATGACAAAAATGGCAGTAGAGGTGGTCCTAAATTTGAAAAGGTGCAGTTTAGTGTAATATTTATTGTATGTTATATTGTAAACCTTATTTGATGAAAACTTTTTATTTTCGTTTTAATGCTTAGGTGCTCTAGTATCCGTGAGATGTCATCTATGGTATTTGAACTTGATACGAAAGTATCTCTCGATGAAAACTTGAGTCATATTAGACGTTCTTCCTTTGCATCTTTGTTTGAGATAAAAGAATTTGAGTTTCAAGGTCAGTTATATAATGTCATGTGTAGGCATTTGGTTAGTGGGTCTGTTAAAAGGATGGTATTCCAATACAGAATAGGTAATCACTTGGTCGATTTTGGACCAGCTGATTTTGCCCTTATTACTGGCCTACCGTTCAATGGCGTTATAACTCTCCCCGAACGATCATCTTTCCACGAAACTGTGTTTGGTGGTCAACGCTATTTGCGTCTAATAAGCATCGAGAATAGGTTCATTAGAGAGTGCAAACTGACAGGTGGTAATTCCGAAACTAGTCTAAAGTTGGGATATTTATATCTAGTGTATGGTTTGTTAGTGTTGAAGGATAGGACACAGAAGAATCTTGAGCTTGGTTATATCCATCTGATGGATGACCTTGAACGATTTCTTCGTTATCCTTGGGGTAGAATAGCATACGATTTCTTGGTCCCTCGTACCTACAATGCCAGAAAACTTTTGTTGAAACGTGAAACAAATGAAAATAATTTGACGGTAGAGGCGTACGGATTTGTGTATGCATTACAAGCGTGGGCATATGAGATTATGCCCTCGTTGGCTGCCTTTTGTGGCAAGCGAGTAACTGAGCAGGAGCATCGTATTCCAAGATTGCAACGCTGGTCTGCTGATTCTGGGTTTTTCTTTGATGACTTGTGGCGTCATTTTTTACCTAGTTCAAGAACTCCTCTGGTAGGTTTTGGTTTTGAAGTATATCGATATTTCCTTAGATTTATGTTCGAGTTGTTGTTTAATAAGTAAACTTTATTTGTAATTATTTAGGTCCCCATCATTGTCTCTGCCAAGGAATATGAACTGATGGAGCAGCTCGGTATTCCTTCAAGCGTTCATCCCGCCTCACCGACTCCAGTTTTTCCAAAAAAGAGTTTGACTCGAAAGAGACGGCTAACGTACGACGATGTTGAAATATTGGATTTAACGGAGGAATCAAAGGACATTCCCTTGAAGCATGCTACGAGAAATGTTGGTGAGAAGAAGGTTTTACCTGTTGATCCACGCCGTTCAAGTCGTTTGGGTGGCAAAAGGCAGAATATAGCATCAAAGAAGTCCATTAGTGTGGATGATTCTGGTGAAAATGCACCCTCAAGCCCTGCACTATCTAAAAACATAGTGAAAGATTTCAAATGTTCGGCGGAAGATGCCCATGCGAAGAATGTGAGCAGCTTAGTTTTATTTTATATTTGCATGTGAAATCTGATTTCGGACTTTATAAATTTCTTCTTTGTATACCAGGCGTTTGTGATATTGTTGATGGAGTTGATTAGCAAAGTGGAAAAGTTAGATGAAAAGTTAGCGATGCTAGATGTGAAAGTCGACATTGGGAATTCGACTCTACCCGAGGTGGTACTTGAGGGTATTCGAAGTTTCTTCAACCACCAGTCAAGCAGTCAGGCCCAAAAGTGCCATGGCGAGAACGGAATGCCAGTTCAGAAACGGGAAGAAATGAAAAGCACTAAAGATGTGCATGTGGTCTACGGTGAATCCTCAACCTTTCAGAATTTTGATCCATTTTTGGGTAAAATGGGGCATCCACAGAAGGGTCCAAACGCGGTATGGTCTTTCAATGACTTGTTGAATGAAGATAGGTTGGTATTGAAAGATTGTAACTATAAGGTGGGTGTGAAGCCGATTCCTTTGACTGATAATCCGGTGAAGATGTCGTCGATTGATGGTGAAGAGAGGAGCAAATCTGAAGGCCATAAAGCTACTTCCTTCTTACCACGGGCTACAACTTATTTTGGACAAGCATCGAATACAATGGTGAGAAACAGGGAGAACCTCTCTTCCTTTGCGGCAAACTTACTGCCTTCCCTTAATATTGGGTGCTCCACATCATATACCATTCCCACGGTCGAGAATATGTCTAAGGATGACAACCATTTTGATCCTTCAGACTTTGAATTCAACTATGTGGAATTGAATCCTTTCCTACGATGGAAAGAGGCAGCTGCTGGTGGTGATCGGTAAGAAACATTGATACTTCATTTCCAGCCGAATATTATTTTATTTGTAATTGCAACCTTCCCTGTTCACTCGTCGTTCAATGCTTAAAACTTGTAGACGATATGATCGGAGGCTTCCAATAAAAATGCTGCGAGTCGCAGACCATGAGTGGTTTGATGGCATCTTACAACCAAACGGATGGCTAGAGAGTGAGGTACGAATCCTATTAGGTTATTTAGACTTCTTAAATTTTGATCCCTTTGATTAAATTTTTCCAAATCTATGCAGCATATTAATGTCCTCATCTATATGCTTCTTGTCGAATTCAACAAGGATTTAGTGAATCCTGTATTTCAGGATTGGTCGTGCATGGAGATGGTTTGTTGGGTAAGTTTATTTTCCCATTGTTGGTTGATTTGTCCTTATTAAATATACATCATTGAAGGTCATACATTATGTTTCCTTTTTTCCATTTTAGTAGATGTAACGTTAGTTCTACCCATTCCGAAGTCTAAAAATGATTTAGTATCTCACTTTGATTACAATTCCACTTATGTTTTTTTTGTTGGTGTAACATATATCCAGTTATTTCCTCATTGAACTACTTAGTTTATTTTTATTTTATTGTTTACAATCTGATTTTCAACTGTAAGTAATTACTAATAATTTGCGATATTAAGATGGAAATCACTACTTATTAGATGTGGTATGGAATCCACAGTTAGAAGAGTGAACCACAACTACCACTTTTGTGTTTATTGACATAATTTGTAGTTATCTACGCAATTCAGAATTTAGGTGTCCCTTGTAGACTTTAAATCGTTTTCGTTTAATTTTGATAGAGGTTTTCTGGAACATTAACATATTTGCATTGATTTTGTTGTATTTGAATATATTCATAGCTGGCATTGCGAAGTGATGATCTATAGGAAATGGTGGGTACGATGATGCCGTATGTCCGCGGCACTCTTCCCTTTGTAGGTGGTCATGAATGGGTTTTGGCGAGACGTGTGTTTGGTGTGGCTCACATCAATGGCAACCATTGGTGTTTTTATGAGATTTGTATCCCCGACCAGGTAATTGTAGTTTATGACTCGATGAACACAAATTGGGTTAAAGTAGAAGCCCATTTTGCCAATGTCCGCAAGAACCTTCCTATCTTATGCCGTTTGGGCAGATTGTGGGAGAGGTGCAACTATTCGAGCGCCATTAAGGAGATTTGGGATGTGGTGAAGTTTGAGAACCCACCCCAACAAACAAATCATAGTGATTGTGGAATAATGGCTATGAAATACATGGAATGTTGTGCATATGGGGTACCTATTGATCGCATAAAGCCCGAACGAGGTGGAATCTTCCGACGACGATATGTTGTGAGGCTGTTTGAAGCTTCTTATGAAGCTTGACTTGACCAAGTGTTGCTTAATTTTTGAAGATAATTGAACGCTCCATAATTTTTTGAATGATTTTTATGGGGTAGTCGATAGCGTAGTGGGCTGTAATTTTTTTGGAAACTTCTTCATAGCTTTGTATTTGGTTTTGGTCTTCACATTTCTATTAGGCCAAAACCAAAGTTATGAGGAGAGCTATTTCATTAGTACAAATGCTTGTAAATATGGCAGCCATCCACTATACAATTTGTCATTAGTAAGCTTACGTAGTTGCTTGAATGAAGTATATTAGTAATGAATTATTTGTTTTATTTCCCTGAAATGAATGTTTACAATTTGTGTTTATCCGTATCATGTAGTTGTTGAATATTAGTAACCCTTGACTGTGCAAGTACCATTGAACCTACTAATTTAGAAGAAACCACTATATATTTGATGTTTATAAATTTTTTTTTTGTCGTGATTGCTTGTTTTGTTGTGATTTGTGGCTCTTATAATTGGTTGTTTGTGGTATGTCTTTGGAATCTAATTCCTTCCAGTTTGGCTTGTAGTACTTGGTCTCCAATTCATCACGCATTCAACAGAACCCCTACAAAAATTTTAAAATTAGTGGAGGTGCTTTATGACAGAAAGCACCAAAAAACATACACATGCGTTTATTGATCTATGTGGCTATATATGTGCCTTCCTTTTACTCAGAAAC
The DNA here is from genome assembly GCF_028751815.1 of Salvia miltiorrhiza. Classification (NCBI taxonomy): domain Eukaryota; kingdom Viridiplantae; phylum Streptophyta; class Magnoliopsida; order Lamiales; family Lamiaceae; genus Salvia; species Salvia miltiorrhiza. The sequence goes on from NW_026651510.1 coordinate 265,843, forward strand.
TAACACTTAAACAATGAAACCCAAACCAATTTCCCAAAGTGAGGTTCATTATGTGAAGCCATGGTCCCGTATCATAGAGCTACTCGTCTTAACTAAATTAGAGTGTGCTAAAAAAGCTGGGAAATGGGAACCCGAAGATCCTGTTGGTAATATGGCGGTTGTTGAGAATATTTGCGAAGAGTTAGCAGACCATCCGTACTTGTTGGAAATTCCTAAAGAAAAGTACCATGCGAAAGTTAATGAATGGTGGTGTAGATTTTATCGTTTTCACTCGTTGTTGAAGGTCGATAGAACCTGGTATTGTGAAGAGACGAAGTGGGTTTTTGCTACAGATCTATCCTTGGCGAAGTAAGATTTTAAACATTTTATAGGTTTAATATGTTTGCCGTATTTTTATAATTTTTTTTTTGTTTTAGGAAAAGCCACACTTGTTATGTTACATGGAGGAGGGGGAATGCTTTGGATGTAGAAAGAAAGGGCACTTTCGACATGAATGCCCTGATCTGACTCCAGCTGAGCGCAGAGAACTGAGAGCTAAGAAAGATCATAGCTTTTCGAAGAAGAAAGCGATGGTTGCTGACGATGCTGACTCTTCCAAAGACACATCAAAATCATCCGACTTCGACAGTTCCAGCTCAAATGATGAGAGCCAAGCCCTAATGGCCAATGAATCAGAAAGCGTTGCTGACAACAGCTACGCCAATGGAATGAATGGCTCAGAGGTAAACTCTCACTCAAAAACTCCTTATACTGATAACTTCCTGATGTTTTCAGGAGACCACTCAGAATCTGGAGGTAGCTCATCCGATGAAACTGACGAGTTTGATCAGCTCATGACTGATCACTGTCAGCTGAGGAAAATATTCGAAGATCTCCTCAAGCAGAATCAGAAAATGGACAAGGAGATCAATGATGAACGAGCAAAGAATCAGACAATCATCTACTTTCCGGATGAAACTTGTCTTGATCAGCTAATCATGGATAACAGCCGACTGGAAGAAGAGCTCAGAATCTCCAACTCAGAATGTGAAAGAGCATCTCATGAAATTAAGAGGCTCAATCACAAGCTGGAAGACACAGTCAAGAACTGCATGATGCAGTCTCCCATGATGAGTAACTTTCCATCGAATGGTCTGGTCAACAGCATCGGAGGAAAGGTTGCAGCTGACAAAGGAAAGGATATCATGATCATCTCAAAGGACGATCCTTCTGAAATCACAACCTCAGAGGAATCAAGAGATCATGATATGGATGAAGTTCGCAAGCGCAGACTGATGGCTAGATCAAATGTTCCACCTCCACGAAGCTATAGACGAGCTAAGGAGGCCCCCAATCAGATCATTCTATTGAGAAGGCTCGAAAGCAGATTTCAGTCAAAGATCAGGGAAGGAACATCAGAAGTCAAGAAGAATCTTCCTCATCAATCCAGGGGGAAGAAAGGCCACATCAGTCAGAAACTGACATCTTCAGTTCAGTTTCAGAAGGAACAACATCCATGGAGATCAAGCAATGTTGAGTCCAGACGAACCAAGAGCCATCCACGACAACAAGCTACTGGACATCAGCCAAGTCTCCAAAAGTCTGCAAAGATTCAAGTATCTCAGGGAAGATACGTCGCCGAGCAAAGAAGACCTCAACCACTCATCAGACAGAACTGCTACAAGAGTGAGGCCTTCAAAAGGATTTCTCAACAGAAGAATGCTCATGTGCCACCGGAAGCGCCAACGACGCCAATCAGACATTCAACAAAGCGCAAGAGATCAGCCAGACCAATTCTGAAGCAGATATGGGTTCCAAAGGGAACTCGAGCTAACATCGAAGGACCCAAAGCTTGATTGGGTGCCTGAAGCAACTCTTCCTTGCAGGTCAACAATGTCAGGAAACTCAAAAAGAAGGAAGAGGCCAAAGCTTCAATCAGAACGTGGTATCTGGACAGTGGCTGTTCGAAGCACATGACGGGCTACAAGGAATATCTATCTCAGTATGTTGAGAAAGCTGGATCCAAAGTTGCATTCGGAGACAACTCAATCGGAGAAACAAAAGGCTACGATGTGCTCAACATGGGTAACGCCAGTATCAGTAATGTTAGCTTTGTTTCTGGTCTTAAACATAATCTGTTGTCTGTGAGTCAATTTTGTGACAGTGGTTTCACAGTGAAGATCAAGAAGGATGAATTCACTGTTAGAAACAATCAAAAGAAGGTGGTTCTGAAAGGATTCAGACAAGGGAGTCTCTATGTCGTTTCTTGGGAAGACAGCCCACCAGAAACGTGCCTCATCAGCAAGAGCAGCTCGGAGCTCAATTGGCTATGGCACAAGAGACTCAACCATCTCAACTTCAAGACGATCAACAAACTTGCTAAGCATCAACTGGTAGAAGGCCTTCCTTCTATTGTATTCCAGAAGAAGCAAGAATGTGAAGCATGCCTCAGAGGAAAGCAGACGCGGATGTCATTCAAGTCAAAGTCAGGACACTCCTCTGAAAGGATTCTGCATCTACTTCACATGGATCTGTTTGGCCCGATCACTCCAAGAAGCTACAACGGTAGGAAGTACACCTTAGTAGTTGTGGATGATTATTCACGATATACTTGGGTTATCTTTCTCTTCAAGAAGAAAGAAACACTGGAGGAACTGCCAAAGCTGCTGAGAAGACTGAGCGTTGAAAATGAAGTAAACATCATCAGCATCAGATCAGATCGTGGGACTGAGTTCCTCAATACTGTCATTCGTAAGTATTGTGATGAACAAGGAATCAGTCATCAAACTTCTGCAGCAAGAACTCCTCAGCAGAACGGAGTTGCAGAAAGAAGAAACCGGTCTCTAAAGGAAGCAGCAAGGACGATGCTAGCCGAGTCAAAACTCCCCTTGAAGTTTTAGGCCGAAGCAGTCAACAATGCATGCTACACGCAGAATCGCTCCTTCCTCACTCAGAGACATGGAAGAACTCCATACGAGTTATGGAAGAACTGAAAGCCATCGATTGCCTACTTTCATGCTTTCGGTTCTAAGTGTTTCATACACAACAATGATAAGAAGAGGTTGAACACTTTCGATAGCAAGGCTGATCCAGGAGTTTTCCTTGGATACTCTGGAACAGATCGTTCAAGCAAAGCCTATCGAGTGTTTAATACTCAAACTCTTTGTGTTGAAGAAACACTTCATGTGATCTTTGATGAGTCTACAGATGGTTTCAGGGAACATGAAGCTTAAAAGTGTGTTCAGAACACTGAAGGTTCCAAAGCTAAAATCCACAACACTGAGCCCTCTACTGTCTTGGTGTGGGGACCTGGCAAAGATGAAGATGCTGAGATGCTTCAGTATTAGAAGATCAACCAAAGGTCTGAAGTTCAGACTGGAGCCAATGCAGATGACATCAGTCAAGGGGGAACTCCAGTTGCTGAAGTTCGAGTTGAACGCGCAGAAGCCGCTCCAGCTCAACACTCCCCTGCTCCAGAAGGTGCTCAACAGCTCAGAACCATTCTGACCGAAGAAGCCCCACCATCTCCAGAAGAGATCAAGAAGTATCGAAGATGGTTTGAACTCCACTCAAAGGAGAACATCATTGGAGAACCATCAGATGGCGTCAAGACTCAGAGATCTATGTGCAACCTCGTCTTCGACATCAATCAGAACTGCATCAACGAAGATAAGAATTTCAGCTGTTTCTTATCATCAACAGAGCCCAAGGATATTGAAGAAGCTCTGAAGTCTACTCAGTGGGTCATCGCAATGCTAGAGGAACTCAATGAATTCAACCGGAATTCAGTTTGGGAGCTTGTGGATCGACCAGACGATGCAAAGGTGATTGGCTTAAAATGGATTTTTAAGAACAAGGAAGACGAAGAAGGAAACGTTGTGAGAAACAAAGCAAGGCTAGTGGCTAAAGGTTACAGTCAAGAAGAAGGAATCGACTACGATGAGACGTTCGCCCCAGTTGCCAGATTGGAAGCAGTCAGACTCTTCTTAGCCTTCGCAGCTCACAAAGGTTTCAAGGTACACCAAATGGATGTCAAGTGTGCATTTCTCAATGGAGTGCTCACAGATGAAGTCTATGTAGAACAACCTCCAGGGTTTGAGGTTGCTGGACCAGAAAAGGTGTACAAGCTGAAGAAAGCGCTCTATGGATTGAAGCAAGCACCAAGAGCGTAGTATGATACTCTCTCGGAGTATCTTGTTGAACAAGGCTTCAAAAAGGGATCTGTGGACAGAACTCTGTTCACTCTCAAAGAAGGAGAAGATCTCTTGCTTGTTCAAATTTATGTCGATGACATAATCTTCGGATCCAAATCCGAACGCATGTGCAAGAAGTTTGCTGACATCATGACCAACAAGTTTCAAATGTCCATGATGGGAGAAATGAATTTCTTTCTCGGATTGCAAGTCAAGCAGACCAACGAAGGAATACTGATCAGTCAGTCCAAATATACCAAGGAATTGTTAGCTAAGTTCGGTATTCAGCACATGAAGTCAGTCAAGATCCCAATGAACACAAACTGGAAAGTTGATCCAGGTTCAGAAGGAAACTCTGTCTCTTCGAAGAAGTACAGAGAAATCATTGGATCTTTGCTGTATTTGACTGCGAGCAGACCAGATATCGCATTTGCAGTCGGGGTATGTGCAAGATATCAATCAGATCCTAAGGAAGCTCATTTGGATGCAGCAAAGCGGATTCTGAGATATCTCAAAGACACGCCCAATTTAAGATTGTGGTATCCAGCAGACGACGACATCAAGCTCACCGGATATTCAGATTCAGACTTCGGTGGATGCAAGCTTGATCGCAAATCAACCTCCGGAACATGTCAATTCCTAGGCAACAAGCTCATTTCTTGGTTTTCAAAGAAGCAGACTTCAGTCGCCACCTCTACAACTAAAGCTGAATATGTTGCTGCCGGAAGCTGCTGCTCACAAATTCTGTGGTTAGTCCATCAACTAAAGGACTATGGGATCGACGAAAAGGAAGTTCCTTTCTATTGCGACAGCTCCAGTGCTATTGCAATCTCCCAGAATTCAGTTCATCACACCAGAGTGAAGCATATTGCTATTCGACATCATTTCATTCGTGATCATGTCGAAAAGAAGGATATCTCTGTGGAATGGATTCCCAGTGCTGTTCAGAGAGCGGACCTGCTGACCAAGGCTCTTCCAGAAGAGAGGTTCAATGATCTATGTGCAAAGATCGGCCTCATCAACCCTGAAGAGTGATGTTGTGTTTGAAGATCTTCTCAAACAGTCATGCTGACTGGTGGTCAACCAACTGCTGATTCTACGATAGCCGACGTGGAAAGCAATGAAGTCCGAATGCTCATCTGAAGAAGAAGTCATCCTGATGAAACAACCAGGATCAAGTGGTATCAACTGACTACGATGTTCAGTTGATCAGTAAGTATTTTAAATGCTTACCTTTCAAAATCAGTTATTTCAGTTAAGAGCTTTAAGTTTTTAGTTCAAAATCTTTTCTCTAACTGATCAGTTTCTTTCAAAAACTTTAACTGATTGTTGGAATTGTTGGTAAATGGAATATCCGAGAAGGACAAGATTTTTATAAAGGGAAAATCTGTTTTGATTGAACTTGTCCTGATCTTTTTGCCAAAAATCTTTCCAACCTTTTTGCCTCTGCAATAAAATTTCTTGAAAAGCTCATTGACATGATAGAATGCAATGATGTCTTTCAACTTTTTGAAGATGCAGTCCCTCGCAGTGACGGCGGACGCAAATTTTATCTTCAATTGCATTTTAGGCACAGTTTTCGAAAAACCTTTTCATCTTCTTACATGGTTCAAATCTTGTCTATTTATACCATGTTGTCTTCACGATTTTTCTGCATCAACTAACAAATCTCCACAGCCTTCACTGTGAGAAAAATTTTCAATCTTTTCTAAAGTTGCAGAGAAAATTTGTTCCGACTAAAGGAGAAATCTATGACTGCAAAGTCATGGAGTGGAAGAATGACGCTCACACACCTGGTCTTCACCGGACCCTTCCACTGGACCTCAACGTCTCTCCGGCGTCAAAGTTTGCCTGGCGCCAAGAAGCTTCATCGCTTCTGGAGGAGATATTCCGTATCGCATATGTTGTGTTTCTCCCTGGCTTGCAACACACAACGAGACCTCTCTCGTTGTTGGCCGGTGTTTAGCCCTATTTTGTGATGATTTTGTGAGTTTTCCTGCTGCGCATTCGAGCTCGTTTTGTACCTTTGTGCTCTATTTTTCACGTGCTCGATGACCTTTTGGGTGTGCTACTGTCGTATGCAGGATTCGGGAGTTACCGCGCGTTTTGGCATCGTTTGGAGCGATTTCGGAGGCAAGGTTCGCGGCGGCCGCCGCCTCGAGACGGCGGCCGCGGCCCCACGGCGCGGGCCGTGCTTTACTTGGAGAAGATCAGCGAAAGGCTCCCACGGCGGCGCCGCCCCACGGCGGCCGCCGTCCACGGCGCCGCCGTCTCACGGCGGGCGCCGCCAGCCATTTACCAGCCCAGGTCCCACAATTCAAGAAAAAGCCGAAAGGGGGGGACGGCGCCGCCGTCCCACGGCGGCCGCCGTCCACGGCGCCGCCGTCTCACGGCGGCCGCCGCCCCTGTGCAATTCCGGCAGTTACGAAAATTGCTATAAAATCCGATTTTTAGGGTTTCATAGGGAGTTCCGACCCCAGCAGCCTCCAGACGCAATTTTATGCTTTTTTCCCTTAGTTTAGTTAGATAGAAACATTCTAGATACTTGTGGATTCCGCTAGATCGTTGCTTTCATTGAATCGATTGTAAGTTCTTCACTTTGATTAGTTAATCTTTACAAGCTTTCTTGTTATTGCATTGCCTAGATAATCGAGCACTTAGATAATGTTATTTGATTTATGCTTTTGATGTTTTCATCGCCTAGATAATTAGTGTTTATGATTGTTGATTTACTATTGCTTTCTAGATTGCTAGTTAAAACCCTAGGTTTTTGGCTTTCCTGCGTTCTTAATCTGCTTCCCATCTTTCGCCTAGATAGATTTATATGCTTCCTGTTGATTCTGCATTAGATAATTTACAAGCTTTATTTAATTACGCCTAGAATTAAAGAGAGAGTGTCAGACCCAATCTACCCGATTAGAGTGTTTAGGTTTTATTTCTTGTTTCCTGTGAGTAGCACGATTGAAGCCCTGCTAAGCCTTCCTTGAGAGACGACTTGAGTCACCTTACCGCCCTAGGACGACCTCGTATAAATTCGAGTCCATCCGTTAGGTGTTTTAGGATGAGTCAGCCGGCATCTTCAGTCGCACCTGGTCTATTCTTCACAGACCCAGGGACGGCGAATCGACGGTGTTAGTCTTCCCAGCTGCCACCGCTTCGATTCTTCCTTCTCACGCCCATTCTACTCTCCTTTCTTTCTTTCCAATTCACCAACATGATCTTCACCTCATAAGGCAGCCCTCTCCTTCTTCCAAGGCAGCCTTCTTCTATCTTCCGCCTTCTACGTTTTCTTGTCCTCCTCCACTTCTCCGTCTCCTCATCTCCTCACCTCCCCAATGGCGTTCTCCTCTTCTGTATATCCGGACTCACTCTGTTCTCAAATCTTCTCACGAGCTTCTGAGACTAGGAGTTGGGTACCGTCTGATCATAGCCTCCATCGTCAGCTCTCTTTTTGATGTTGCCAAAAAGGGGGAAAGTTGGAAGTCAGAGAGAAACCTTCTCTAAGGTTGCTTCTGTCCTCTAACTCTTGACTGATGATGGAACAGCAAAAGGATCACCAGAAGTTGTAAGGATGACGTTCCAGTAGAGACCTCAATTCAACGGAACACAAGTGAGAGTGGAACAAGCTTAGGAACATGAAGACACGAAGACAGAAGATGAAGATCAAGAAGTTCAAGGCACAACCAAGCAGACTGCTGGAGTCCATGGGTTTCCCATGTTGTATTTGTTTTTCTTTTTACTCCAATGTAAGTCTTGCTCTGTACCACGACTGATGGCTTATCAGTCATTTTTAATGAAATGAACTTCTTATTGATCTCAACCTGAAGACAATGACTCTTTGTCCAGGCTCTGATTATGGTTTTCCTGTCTTCTTTATGTTCTGTTTTAGAACTGTTTTCGTTCTTGCTCTAAGTACAAGTTTTTAGGTTCTATTGTTAAGGGGGAACTGTTTTCACCCCATGTTTAGAACTTGTACTGTGAGTTCAGTCTTTTTGCTGTCTAGAACTGCTGTGTGGTTTTGGCATCATCAAAAAGGGGGAAATTGTTGGGAACCTTGTGGAATATCCTAACCCTTGTTTTGATGATACCAAAATTCATAGGACTTAAATGTAATAGATTAGAATCGTTTTGAACTCAAGTGTTAGAGTTCGTTTCTAGTTTAGCTTACGGTGTCGAAGATTGAAGACTGAAGAACGAAGACTGAAGACTGAAGACTGCAGATACCAACTGAAGTATCAGTTGAAGACTGATTATTTAATGCGCACAATGGACTGATACTAAAGTCAAGTATCAGTTGAACATTTCTCCTAGGACTGATCTTCCAACGTTCAAAGGAAGCCACGTACGCACAAGTACAGCCGCATTAAATGCAGAGATCTCAGAATATCTTATCTCTGCAGAGGTCATTCCTATCTGGTGGTAACTTTTCAGAGACGTCACATCTCCTGTCCATCAAAGAGAGCCGTTTCCACACAGACAAGGAACCTCGAAGATTGAAGCCTCAGTCCAAATTCGAATTGCTCTCCAACGGAAGAAATCTTGAGGACGATTTACGCCAACGGATCTATTCAAGAGTTCTCCTACAAATAGCGCTCGAGGATCACTTCAACCTTCACCGATTCAACGACATAAGCTGAAGCTCTGCCAAAATTGCTACTCAGCCTAAAGCTTAACCTCCCCAAAGCTTGAATCGAAGAAGAGAATTTCAAAGCCAAAATCAGTCACTGCTGATTACATACATTCTCTTAGACCCTAGGCACATATCTGTTTACCCAGAAGCCAAAGGTCAAACTTGCTTCAAAGAACTTGTTCTTTGTAAGTATAGTTGGCACTCGTTCAAACCTCCCCCCCATAAGAGTGTTTGAGTGGTTCGGAGTTCAGGAAGGTACTCTGAACTCTGAGTGAGAAGTCTGAGCACGAGGTGTGCTTAGCAGGGGAATCCTACGCGAGGTTGTGTGGGTGCTGAAGAAGGGTTTTCTTCAGTTCACGGTTGTGTGCACCAGGCAAGCACACAGTACGGTTTGCAGTGCACCAGTGAAGCACTTGCGGAGTGGATTGTTGGTCTGATCAACCAACCGTGGATGTAGGAAAGGGTTTTTCCGAACCACGTAAAAGTCTTTGTGTTATTTACAGCTTTCAGTTTTACATTCTTACTTGTGCTATTTCAATTGATAAAACTGAACACTGACTAACAGCAAAGAGAAACCTTAATCCAACAACCTGCTCCATCGAGGCTATTACGAAACTAAGTTTAATTTCCGCTGCGTATGATATCGATCTGACTGAACTATCCTCTGATAGTCAGGAAGAATGATATCATCTCTATTTTAGCAAACACGACTGAAGCCCTTACTTGCATCAGTTAAGTTCCAGCAACTTAACTGATAACTCATTACTGAAGAGCTTTCAGTATCAGTCGTCAACCATGTTGGTCAAAACTGATTTCAGTAAAACATGAGTCCTTGTTTGCGTGCAAAGTTTCGTTTTGATCTCTGACTGAGATCCCTCTGATTGAGGTCAGTAGATTAAGCAAAAATAGCCTATAAGTGTATTCCCCCCCCCCCCATACACCTATTCGAGACCCTCAGGACCTAACAATGCATATAATCAATCATGCAAAGTCAACGCCCCCTTAAAGAAAAAAAAAGAGTGCTCCTTTAACAAATATACACTCCAAAAGAGCAAAAATCAACAATCGAACCAAAAAGAAGGCTGTGAAATAAGCTTCATTCTAACCATCACCCAAGACATGCCATCTCCTGTACCGCGACCAGAAACCAGGTCGTAACGATGATGAGACAAATTTGGAAGCTTCGGACTAGCCATCACCCCAAGTTTGTCCATCATCACTATAACGCAAACCACAAAAGCCAACACACGAATAGATAACCAAGCCAATACCCGCAGCAAAATGAAAACTACCACGCACAGAGGAACACCAACTGTTCAACAAAATGACCCAGAGGGCGACAAGATCCCTGTTCGCGAGTTGCCGAAATAACCACGGGTGTCAAGCCTCACAATCCCAAACCCCAGCGCACTGACGATCTTTGTAAAAGATTGTGAAGCCACCTTTATCAAAGCGAGCTAAGAATGAAAAGCTAAGGTCCGACCTGAACTGATCGCCACAAACCTAATTATCATTGCGCCGAGGGTCTGTGCAAAACGAAGTGAGAAAGCATCAACTGCTCGACAAAGTGTCCCAGAGGATGTCAAGATCCCTGTTCGCAAACTGCCAAATTAATCAAGGTTGCCAAACCTCCCAATCCTAGACCCTAGCCCATCGATGAATTGTGGAAAATATTGTGAGATCACTCCAATCAGAACGAGCAAAGATCGAAGACACAAGATCCCACTTGAACCAATCCCTACAACCTCAGACTACATTTCCCCAAGGGTCAGTGCAAAAAGAAGAGAGAAGGCGCATTTAACGCATCATGAGAACGAAGCTGTGTATCGATATATCCAACGTGACAGCTCATTTAATATCCTCAATAGCGAACAACCACCAACCTCCTCTTGATTAGCCATGATGACAGCCGCCTTATATCACTTACTCTCTATAAATATGGGAGATACGTAAATGAAAATCTTGAAGAAGTAAAAAGGTCCTTTTCCACGTAGCAATGAACCTCCAGTGAACCGCGCAAGAGTTGGTTTCCAGTAAACGGATAATATAAAGAGAAACAGCTTCAATCCAAATATGAAGCCATCCGCGGGAATGAGCTATAGCAATAGCAATGATCACAGCCAAAAAAATTGATTGTGATGTTTAGTAAGAGAGTTATTACTATAAATGGACTATGCATGTTTTTATGAGACGAACGAAAAAAAAATTATGCATGTTTTTATGGGATGGAGGGAGTATAATACACGCTTTGAAAGGAAAATCATTAAATGACCTTTAATTTGATATAGTATATAAAAAACAAATTTAAAATAAACAAATAATGATGATTAAAGTTTTAGCATATTAAATAATTTATAATTTTAAGTATAAATATTTTCTAAAAATTGGAAATCTAATTTTAAGTATTTTAATTTTTTAAGAAAATTGATATACTAATTTTAAATATTTTAATTTTATAAAAAAAATTGTGAATATATTATAAAATAATAGCAGATTATATAATAATATAATTGAAAATTGTTAAATAAATATATAATCTTATTCAATATATTTAAAATTTTTATTTTTTAAAAAATATTATAAACATATATATATATATATATATAATAATTATAATTATAATTATAATTATACGATGTAACTGTGTGTCACAAGAAAGCATATTCTAATTTTAATTAGTTATGTTCGCGTCAAGTATTTTAAATGTAAACCAACAAATATAAGTCCGAGCCAAAGGGACCAAAACCCAGCTTGATTGTTAGAATTATGTACACGAATTCAATTTTCTTATTAAGGGGACCTTTATTATTTTCGTAGACCAATATACGCAACGGAACTCCATGAATATTAAGATATGAATCAACAACAAAGAATAAGTCTATTATATTGATTTCTTAATATTTGTATATACATCAACAAAAATAGTCCATCGCTGCCTAATTAAAGAATCAATCAATTTAATTAGCTTAATGAAAAAGAAAAAGAGAAGATCCCAAAATTAGGAATCAAAAAGGAACAATTGTCTCGAAGCAGTGAACCCCGTCGAGCTCCACGGCGAACCTCGGCGTCCGGCGATCTTTCGCCGCCTTGGAAGACGAGATCGCACCCTCGCCACCCTTGGTCTTCTTCAGATCATCAATTTTGACGGCGGCGGGCGACGCAGACCAGGAAAAGCCGAGTTTCTCGGCGCAGAGAGCGTCGAACGAGCTGAACATCGACATCGACATAGCTGCTTTGATTTGAATTGAGAGATCTCAAGAGGAAAAAATTTGTTGTGCAATTGGATATTGGAGGCGGGAAGTAAAGAAGGAAGGAAAACTTGTGGGGAAAGTGTTGGAATTGAAGGAGAATTTATAGAAGATGAGAAATAAATTGGAGTCTCGAAGCTTCTTTCCTTTCCCCTCACGTCTACGCTGTTTGCGTGTTGTACCTTTGTGTCTGGCGCCTGGCAGTTACCAGAACAAGCCGGGAAGTACTACTTTCCTTTTTCTTTTCTTCTTATTTTATTTGATTGGTGAATGGATTGGTTCGATTCCCACACGAATCAAGTCAAGTCAACTATGGAGAAGTGGTCAACCATCCTTCAATTGCTGGCTAATTTGACTACAATTCAAAAATATAATTTGACCAAACCATTGACCCATACCAAATTATCAACGAACAAGAAAAACGAAGTTTCCTTACTTTTTTTCCGGAATAATATATGGAGTTGTAGTAATTATCTACTAGAGCACACTTCATTTTCCAAGTGATTAATTATCCGCCTGTTCGATGCAGAACAAACATTGAAATCAAATTATATTATTTGTAAACATAATATAAAAATATAAAAAATATAATCATTAATAATTTAGATCAATCCGTAATAAAAATATATAATTTTTGTTAATTTAAATATTATTTTAGTTGAAGTAGTGTATATAATAAATTATCAATTTAATGAATTTAATATTAAATTTAATGAGTATAGTAAAATAATAATTAAATTACAAAGAAAGCAGAATTATGATAACGATAATACAATTTTTTAGATGTTATATTTATTTTCAAATTGATTTACACTTTTAGTGTAATACTTGTGTAGCTCCTCATGTATAATAGACAAGTTGAAGATACATGCATTCTTTAAAAAAAAAAAAAGGGTAAATATCATAAAAACCCCTGAACTATACTCGTTTTATCAAAAATACCCTGAAACTTTCAAAATGTTCTCTAAACCCTCAAACTATCAAGTTTTTTATCAAATATATCCCACATTTATTTTCCGGTCACCAAAAACGTGATGTGGCTCGCCGGATGCCACAATGTAATTTATATTCTATTTTTTTTTAAATGCAATGGCAAAAACGACGTCATTTCGTACCATATCATTTAAAAAAAAATCAACTCTGAAATTTAAAATTCACTCCTATCGTGTTTGAAATTCACGCTAATAACCTAGAATTAGGGATAAACACCGTAGAATATGGTACGAAACGAAGTCGTTTTTTCCATATCATTTTAAAAAAATAGAATATAAATTACATTGTGGCATCCGGCGATCCACATCACGTTTTTGGTAACCGAAAAATAAATGCGGGATATATTTGATAAAAACCTGATAGTTTGAGGGTTTAGAGAACATTTCGAAAGTTTCAGGGTATTTTTGATAAAGTGGGTATAGTTCAGGGGTTTTCATGATATTTACCCAAAAAAAAAATATTATCCGAAGTTACTATATATAAAGTACATAAGGGGGGTAGTTAAAGCTAAAACACAGTTGTTATTCGTAACGGTTCTATTAGGAGATATTTATTTTTTAGGATTAATTTTGATAGATAAAATTAGCAATAATAATTTATTGTTTACTAAGATCGATTAAAGTTTGAGATATCCCAATATGCTTGATAGTTTATCCCCAAGGGGACACCAAGCAGTGAGACTTCTTGTGTGTGAACAGTGAGGTCACGGGTTCAAACCCCACTGCTCCTCCTCCCCAACTCCCTCAAGTCAAAAAAAAAAATATGCTTGATAGTTTCTATCATTTAAATTAGTTTTATGCCACTAAAATAATGAAATTCAAAAAATAAAAATACTCTCATTAGAGAAAAAAGCCTCCAGAGCTTACATTCTGCACAATGAATAAGCTAGCCTGCAACCTTTTTTATTTATTTATAGGGATGTAAAAAAAGCCCGAAATCGACAAATCGATTTGAATAGACCGATAAAAAATTAGGGTTAGAGCTAAAAAATTTAGCCCGAAAAACATTTAGCGCGAATGGCCCGAACCGAAAATAGCCTGAGTCCGATAGGATTGGCCCAAAAACCGAGTGGATTGGTCCGATTAACCGAACACTTTCTTAATAACTGGTTTTAAACTTTAATACTTTAATTTTTAATTCAATAATAACATTTTGATGCTTGTAGAATATGTTTGATTTTTTCCAAAAGTTAATAACAAATATCTAGATATAAAAGTCAAAGAAAGATAGTCATTTATGTTAAATCTATATACATTTTTTAAAATAAAAAACGAAACTAAAGTTAGATATTATGTAAACCTATGTAAATAACACTAATTTTTGTATCTAAAACAAGGCGAAATGTCTTGATTTAAAAAAATACGACATATTTTTATTACAAGAATATGATTATCTATAAAAAAAATTAACATATAAAAAAATCGTAAACTTGCAGGCCCAAACGGGCTAGCCCGAAAACCGAGTGAGTTAGGGTTAGGGTCAAAAAGTTGTAGTCCAAAAAATAAAAAAAAAAATCAACTAGCCTGAACCAAAATTAACTCGTAACTGAATGGTTGGTCCGAAATCGAATGGGCTGGCCCGATTGACATCCCTATTTATTTCAGCCCAATTGAAATAGGAATGGCAAATATCCATTTTATAAAAAATATGCATATTATAGTGCAAATATTTATTAGGGTGATTCTCTTCATAGCCCCATTTTATTTTTTATATCCACTATCTAAAATAATAATTAAAAATTTATTCTATATTTAAATATGGGACTATTAAGAGTAAAATAGGGGCTATTAATAGAATGACCCTATTTATTAGCCTTGATTAGTCATATGTAACTAATCATCGGTAATTAATTGGAGTATTTATAATTGGATTATTGACGCCTAAATACATGAATTTTAACTCATTTTATTTTTCCCCACAAACTTTGAGAATTGTCAAAAAATACACGAACTTTGACTTATTTTATTTTTCCCACGAAATTTATTGTTATAAAAAATGATCCAAAGACGAACTTTGTTTATTGTTAATTATAAAAGAATTATTTAGATATTTTTTATAACGATATATTTCGTGAGGAAAAATAAAATAAGTCAAAGTTTGTGTATTTTTTGACTCTCAAAGTTCGTGAGAAAAAATAAAATGAGGCAAAGTTTGTATATTTTTTGACAACCACAGGGGGACTGCCTCTTTATATAGAGATTTCAGTGGGCCTTTAGGCCAGGTCCACGTAGATTAGGGCTTCTGGGCGCAGCAGCTAGGGTTTTTGGGCACGGCGGCTAGGGTTTTCGGGCGCAGCCAAGTTGCTGTGATTTCTTTCCATATTTGTTTTGCCCGCATCAGATATGTATCCCATAACTTTGGTAAGTAAAGCAGCGTAGATCCTCTTATGTATGGTAAGTGGACATCCGCCTTCTTCTTTCCTTATGTTGATGGGTGCGTGATGTGCCCTTGTACGCCAAGTTGTGCCTCAAAGTCAACATCAAAATTCTGCTTAATTCTCGTTCGACCTCTGACTTGCGGCTGTGCCGGTAAACACCAACTTTTTCAGCTATGCTCTGGAATGCTAGATTTTGCTCATGTCTCGTCGCTGTGCCTTGGAACGCAACTGGATCCCGCACGGTACTTGGTCTGGGCACAGGAGTACAACTGTTGTGCCCATGAATGATCTCCAATCTGTGCCTCTTTTGCGGAATGTAGTATGTTGTGCCCAAGATCACGTCCACCTGTCCTTATGCCCAAAATGTGTCCTCCCAAACACAAAAGACACAAAACACACAAAAATAAGACTCGATCTAGGCCTAAACAACACAAAAAAGAGCACGAAAAATGAGCTCGTCAACTATCACGGATTCGATATTTCCTTCTCACACCCTTCCCACATACTCTCCCACTTTCTCCGTCCAACACCTTCTCCTCACCCTTTGAGGTCTGTATGCCGAGCCAATCTCTCCTTGTCTTTCTCCTATCCCCTACATTCATCTCCTCATCCACGCTCCTCTTCTCCACAAGCACTCTGCAATCTCCTCTCCCTCATCATCTCCGTCCCTAACTGGCGTCTTCCTCTTCTGTCCCTCGTTCGCTCAAACTCCTCTCAAACCTCCTCACGAGTGTTTGTGAAACGGAGTTGGGAATCGTATGATCATTGCTTCCAGCCTCAGTTGCTCTTCCTTTTTGATGTTGCCAAAAAGGGGGAAAAGAAGGCAAAGAAAAATCATCAGAGACTGAACCTGATGAAGCAAAAGGATCACCAGAAGTTCAAAAGGAAGATGAACCAGTAAGACCTTGAGTTAATTGAAAAACAAGTGTAGAAGGATCAAGCAAAGGAACAAGAAGAAGAAGATAAAGATGAAGATCATGCTGGAGTTCAACACAAATCCGAATTTGTGTTTCAACTGTATTTTCTTGTTTTGCTTTGTACTGCAATTGATTTTTCATCAGTTTTTATGAAATGAAAATACAACTCCTTTTGACCTCAACCTGAAGACAATGTCTTTTTGTCCATGCTCTGATTACTTATTTCAGTTATGTTTTCTTTATGCTCTTTAAATGTTTTGGTTTTCCTCTGTGTGCAAGTGTATAGGTTATCTTGTTAAGGGGGAATTGTATTCACCCTGTTCAGTAACTTGCATTTTGCTTTCAGTCGTTGTTGGTCTTAGAACTGTTGTATGGTTTTGGCATCATCAAAAGGGGGAAATTGTTGGAACTTAATGAAATATCCTAGCCCTAGTTTTGATGATACCAAAATCCTTAAGTTTTCTTTGTAATAGACTATAATCTTTTGAACTCAACTGTTGGAGTTTGCTTTCTAGTTTTTCTAGTGTTTTGAAGACTGAAGACTGATGACCGGATGATTTAAAGACTGAAGACTGAAGAACCCAACTGATGTTGCGTTTAAAGGCAGAAGTCAAATACCGATGTTTGACTTAACTGGAGAATCAGTTATGACTGATTCATCAAATGCTGGCTACGTGGAATTAGCGGACTGATACTAAAGTCAAGTATCAGTTGACATTCTTCCTCGAACTGAACCTCCAACGTTAAAAGGAAGCTACGCAACAGCCGCATTAAATGCAGAGATATTGAGGATCGTCCTTTTCTCTGCAGAGCCTTCCTTTTTGGTGATTACTTTTCAAAGAGACTCTACCTCCTGCATCTGAGAAGACCTTTCTCACCAAATCAATGAACCTCGAAGATTGAAGCCTCAGCCAAGATTTGAATATCTCACAATGGATGAATTCTTGAAGACCATCTCCACCAACAGATCTATTCAAGGCCTCTCCTATAAATAGCGCTCGAGGATCACTTCAATCTTCACCGATTCAAAAGCTCAAGCTGAAACGCTGCCAAATTCGCAACTCAGCCATTCCAAGCAATTCAACAATTTGAATCGAAGAAGAGAATCAACAAAGCCAAAATCAGAATACTGATTACTCACATTCTCTTAGAACCTTAGACATATATCTTGTTTCATTCTAAGCCTAAGTTCAGATTATTGAAGAGCTTGTTCTTCGTAATCTAGTTGGTACTTCGAACCTCCTTTTCAACTAACCGAAAAGAGTATTTGAGTAGTGTGGAGTTCAGACCGGTGTTCTAACTCCAAGAGATCTTAGTGCCCAGTGCGTGCTTAGTGTGTTTGAGAAATCCAACCTAGTGTGTTGGTGCTTAAAAGGGTATTTTTAGTTCAAAGTTTGTTGTACACCCGCAAGCACAAGCCCAGAGTGTTTGTCAGTGTGATCTACTGACCGTGGACGTAGGAACTTGTTTCGAACCACGTAAAAATCTCTTTGTCGTTTATCGCTTTCAGTTTTACATTCCTAACACAAACTTTCTTAACTAAAACTGATTAATTGCAAAGTGAAACATTAACCTGACAACGTGTTTCTAGAAGGCTTTTTCAAAAGACAAAGTATTCTGCTGCGTGTGTTATCAGTCTAACTGATAAATCTTCGGATAGTCAAAAAGATTCATAACACTTCTCTGTTCAATCCAAGACTGAAGCTCAACGAGTGTATCAGTTAAAGTCTAGTACTTAACTGATATATTTACTGAAATATTTTCAGTATCAGTCTTCAATCTTTCGTTAACTGGTTCATCATTCTTACCTTTCAGTATCAGTTAACTGTTAAAGGTTGTATTGTGTTTGATTTTGAAAAACTGTCTTTAGGTGTATTTCCCCCTCCCCTATATTTATTCTAAACCTTCCCGGACCCAACATCCTTAATTCCCACTTAAATCATACCTATAATCTAAAGCACAAGCCAAAAGCTCGTGAGCTTAAAATAATGATGCAGCATGGCTCAAATATTGGGGGCTAACATTTTCTTGAAACTTGTGCTAAAATAATGATGCAGCATGGCTCAAATATTGGGGGCTAACATTTTCTTGAAACTTGTGCGGGGTCTTCTTACAATATAATGAGATGGGTTCATATCCAAACTCACATACAATGACATCTTTGTAATTACAAAGACCAATATAATAAAAAATATGTCACTACAATATGAGTTTGGATCCGGGCATTGACATGTCTCACACGAGAACTCTACCATTTCTCGATGCGCCTCAACGTCAATACATTCAAAAAAAAAGGGGAAAATAATGTTTTCGTGTCGAAAAAAGACATCGACTTTGAGAATGTGCTCTTCATTTATCTCTCAGTCCATCCTAATCTTCATTAGGAGGCGCTTGCAATTCATCTCCTCTCCCAAATCCAAGTTCTGACATATCTTGCTTTGCCATCAAATTCCTGCATAAGTAGAGTGCGTTTTAACTTCTGTAGTAACATCAGAATGATTATTGAACAATGGCCAAAACTGAACAAGGAAAATTTAAGAGTTGAGCCTCGTTAAAACTTTGTAGAGTAAACCAACAGGAGAAACATTGAAAAAGAGTAGCATTTAAAAACAAGAAGAAACATGAATACAACAATGATAATACATATCTTGATTAGGTAAGCTAACATGTTGTGACGAGCATAAGGTCAATGTATTGATGGCATCATTGAAATAACACTCAGAATTCAGTTAAAATCAAGACAGTGGAGGACATGATAGAAAACCCAGGAGACCCTAACCATCAATGACATGACAAAAGTTTACAATACTAGTAGCAACAAGACTTCATATTCTCTTCTATTTTGTAACTTGATGGACAGGGCTAAAAAATCCCACGCCTTAACTAGCTGTAACTAGAAATTTGGAAGACTGCAAAATTGCAGAAATGAAACATTCAATTAAGCATAAACTTCACGGGCATATAAGTAAGCACAACGAGATACAGATTCATCACATATCTTAATATTAGATTGTATCGGCAAATGTCCACATCAGCTACTAGTTAGTTAGTCAGCTCAGAATTACTTAAGTTAAATACTCATCTCTATAAAGATAAGTTTCCAAATCAACAAATCCTCTCTCTATCATGATATCTTTCCGATCATAACAGTTAACAACGGAAAGTGCCAGTGCACTAATGTGGAAACGAATGCACTTACTTTTTCATACGACACTCCAGGTACTTCTTGGAGAATTGTCTACATTTATCAGATTTATGGCCCTCAGTCTTTAAACATTTAATGTACTCTTTCTTTTCCTGCATCAATCAACCTCAAAAACTGAGGAAATAACACAAAAACCTAGTTTAACAAAGTTTTTTCAACCCTAACCAGATTAGATATTTTGAAATCTCCTATAACGTCATACCAGGTCACACAGATGCATATGGTCCAAAGGGAAAACTCCTTTTTCTGGTGGCACTGGTCTTGCTCCTCTATTTCCATCAAATGCACCTCCTATGGCAACAAAGATCATCAATGGTGGAAACTACATTTTTTTTAACAACACTTAGCATTTGAGGTATTCATGTCTGAGTAAACTAATGGAAGAACAACACAATCTAGTCATATACCAAGACTAACATCCCCACAGTTATTGATCAAGCACAAAAGTTTCTATGCAAGTTTCAGTTTGGTTGCATTGGATATTTGGATTTGATCCACCAAGAATTGATCCTAACTACCCAAAAGATAATACTAAATTACACTAAGAAAAAAAAATCCTGGGAGATGAGCGACAAATGAATATCGAAAGCTAAATCCTATCAATCATAATCCCTAATCTTATGCTCATTCTACATGAACAAGTAATTCAATGAGGTTTAGAAAGTAGTTGAGGTAATAATTCAGCAAACATTAACAGAAAATTTACAGTTTCAAGTAAGCCTTGAAAATGGGGAAAATACGACTTACCTGCACTCATTGCTTTTCACTGAGGAATACTCGTCGATAAACCCTCTTTGTCTATTTCTTCAGTTCTTTTGGAAGGTATTCTCTCGTATGAGTTTTCAGTTCTCAGGCTTTAAAAACGGCTCCGATAGTCGGAGATAATGGCGTTTAATCGGCAAAATCGACCGCCGATTAACCGGAAATTTGAAATTGCAACAGAGATGAATTAGGAAGGAAACAATTTATCTATCACAAATTAAATATTTGGGCTCGGAATTAGAGCCCAGTCGTTCGTGCCCATTATGCTTATTGGATTTTGGCCCATGTGTATGGATATTTATAATGTAAAAAATGTACTTTTATTTGTGAAAGTAAAATCGATAGTCCACTCTTCCCATTCTATGATGCTGACAGCTGGAGTACTGGCAGGGTATGTGATTTCCTCTATGGGTCTTTCAATGCTATTACATTTACAACAAACTACATGAGAATAGTAATCAGTTCCTTATAGTAATAAACTATAGAAAAGAATAGTAATTACAAAAATCTATCAAAGGGTTATTCTTTGTCTGTTCCTTATGATAAACTATGATTTGTATAATGATCTTTGTATTACTATTTCACTGTGAGGCTTGGCGCCGCATTTCAGTTTTTGTAGCAAAAGTTTTTAGCAATGTATCTCCATTAGGCATATAAATCTGCATATATGTCTATATTTAGGCTGGTACAGTGGTACTGTGATCTTGAGATGACTGGTATGGAGCATTCCTTTGAAAAATAAAAATAAAGTCTCCCCCCTTTATTAAGTCAAATTGATATATCTATTGCATCTGAGGTTTTTTTGAGATGATGGCTTGTGGCACGTTGATAAATTAGAATAAGTGAAGTTGGTTATCAGAAGCCACATACAGGAACATACTTGTTAAACTAGAGCATCTTAGCATTATATTATTTCGATTATCTTTATAGGATTTGCGGAGTTCTAGCCGAAGACTTAGCCGCAGTACAAGTTTAAGTTCAACTACAAGTGAGACTGAGCACCCGCGTAAAACGGTTGAACCTGCATATTCCTGGTTATTATTTTTTGCTGCTGGATGCTTGCTCATCTGCATTAGCAGAGCTATATATATCCAATTCAATTTCTTTCCTCTAGCAATTTCAGGGAGATTAGAAGTTTGAGTTGGTCGCATAATTTGGCATCAGTAGGATTTATAAATCTGCCCTTTCCAGATTTTGACTTCTCAGCAAACAATCAATACATTGCATCTGCCTCAATTGATAAGACAGTGCGATTATGGGATATCTCAAAAGGGCTTTGCATAAGGGTGATTTATGGAGTATCTTCGCAATTCTGTATTCGCTTTCATCCTGTAAGTTGGTTACTATGGACTCGCGTAGTGGTGCCCTAGGCCTCTCTCGTTCTCACCGCCGTCGAAGTAAAGCCAAGCACCCATCTCCAATCACTACTGTCCAGTACACAACTTTTTCTTTGCTCGCGCGTGGTCCAGTGTTGCTCACTTTTTCTCGAGATGGAAGTTTGTCTTTCTTCAGGTAATCTTGAACAAACAAACACACATTCAATTATAGATAATGTTTACAGTATTGTGCATTGTTAATGTGACGGATGCCTTTGCTGCTGTAGTGTTTCGCAGGCTATTTGACTGTTCGTTGCGCTCTCAAATTGACGCCACGTCTGCACAGCATCCGCGCCTCCTTCTGCCCTTTGCTTTCTCTCGAGAAAGGAGAGTACATAGGTAAGTATGTCTGCCG
Organism: Salvia miltiorrhiza; assembly: GCF_028751815.1. Lineage (NCBI taxonomy): Eukaryota > Viridiplantae > Streptophyta > Magnoliopsida > Lamiales > Lamiaceae > Salvia > Salvia miltiorrhiza. The sequence continues at coordinate 287,878 of NW_026651510.1, forward strand.
TTGGAAATTTGTGTCGCATTTCTGAGGTTGATATCTCTTGCTTTTCGGTTCAGTTGCTGGGAGTGAGGACACAAATGTCTACTTCTACGACTTAACACGGCCGAAGCATGCATGTGTCAACAAACTGCAGGTTTATTTACCACCGTTATAACTCCATTATTTATGGGGGGTTTTATTGGATTTTTCTTAAATGGGTTAATTGCCTATAAATAAACAAAATATATCCACATTTTGTTTTTTAACCAATTCTATTTTCTTGGTCAAAAAGTACATAAACTTTTAATTTTTTTAAGTTTGGCATGAGTTCAAAGTTCGCTGGCCAATAATTAAATTTTACGAAGTTTGATGAGCAATTCAAAGGTACTGTTAGAAAACTCTCTAATGATACCCATAATTTTCATGCCATTTTCCAACCACTTTTGGTGATCAAAACCCAACAATATGAGTATCATTAGAAAGCTATCTTCAAGAGTTTTCCAACGGTATGGGACTGCCCATTGAACTCCAAACAATCAAGTTATTGCCAGCGAAGTTTAGACTCAGGGGAAATGCCAAAAACATAAAAGTTAATATTTTTTTGACCAATAAAATAAATTTGATTAAAAATCAAAATTTGGATATAGTTCGGGTATTTATTGGCAATTAACCCTTCTTAAATTATAGCTGGAACGTTGCTCTTGTAGTGACCTTTTTACTCGAACTAACAAATATATACTATACTTATCTTTGTTGTTTACTTAATAGCTTGAGTCAAAATTTCCAACCAACTGAAGCTGATTTGGCATTGAATGTGAATGGATTTGATGTATATGTAAAAAGAATGACAGTGTTGCCAAATCAGCTTCCAATGATGCGAAGCTACGATGCGCGTCAGTTTTAGGTGATTGAAAATTTTGATTCGGGCCACTAAATGAACAACGGAGATAAACAACTTCTGTGTTTGTAAAGTTGTATATTCAGGTTAAAAAATCATCATTAGATTAAACATTTGGTTTATAATTTAAGAATTTTTTTAAAAAAAAAAACATTATTAGAAAAAATCCAACATCATGAACAATTGTGATGTAGCATTGATTGATTGTAACTGCAGGGTCATGCCTACCCAGTAATAGGCATTGCTTGGAACCATGGAGAGAACTAGGGGTGGCACGGTACGATATACCTTATTAAATCGACCATACCTTATACTTTACCTTTACCTCCGGTATGGAGAAAATTCATATCTTTACCTTACCTTTACCTACGGTATACCTTAAGTACGGTATGGAGAATATACAAAACCTTTACCGTACCTTTATTTCGGTATACCTTACCGAATTTCGGTATACCGTACTTTCACGGTATACCGCACTTTAACGGTATACCAAAATAATCGGTATTATCAAAATCGAAAAAATTCAATTGGTATACCGTACTTTATATTCGCATACTTGTATGCATTCATGTAATATATAATAAATTATATAAATGTTATAAGTTACATATAATTTATATGTTAGAAGTAATATTATTTATAATATAATACTAATATTATAACTATGCTATTATATATGTAACTATTATAAGTTAGATGTATAATTTATTGTAAAACAATAATTTTAGTTATATATTATAACTATATTATAATATCAAAATAAATAATTTTATTTTATTGTATAACTTATACTATATACTATATTTTATTTGTTTTTGTATCATTTGATGATATTTATAAATTTATAAGTTAAATAGTATATACTATATACTATATAGATGTTATAAGTTATATGAGATTTATAAGTTAGATGTAATCTAAGTTATAATATAATATCAATATTAATTATAGCTATGCTATTATATACATAGATGTTACACGTCAGATGTATAATTTATTGTAGAACAATAATCTTAGTTATATAATATAGAATATTATATTATAACTGTACAATAATCTTAGTTATATAATATAGAATATTATATTATAACTGTGTTATGATATCAATATAAATAATTCAGTTATATTAAATTATATAACTTACATACTATATTATATTTTATATCATTTGATGATATTTATATTCGCATACTTGTATGCATTCATGTAATATATAGTAAATTATATAGATGTTATAAGTTACATATAATTTATATGTTAGACGTAATATTATTTATAATATAATACTAATATTATAACTATGCTATTATATATGTAACTATTATAAGTTAGATGTATAATCTATTGTAAAACAATAATTTTAGTTATATATTATAACTATACTATAATATCAAAATAAACAATTTTATTTTATTGTATGACTTATACTATATACTATATTTTATTTATTTTTGTATCATTTGATGATATTTATAAATTCATGTACAATTGTATATATTCACATAATATAGATTATATACATCATTTTATAAAATTTATAAATATTTTTAAAAATATAGACATAAAAATAAATATTATATATTTTAAAACTATAGATTTTGATATGATATATACCGCGATTTTCGGTATACCAATATATACGGACAACTGCGGTATATCAGAATAAGGTATTGTACCTTATTACCGGTATATACCGAATATTAAGGTATACCAAAATAAGGTATGATACCGCATCACCGGTATATGCAGTAATATTCGGTATACCAGTAATACGGTATCATACCGTATTCTGGTATATACCTTTAATATGATATTTATTGATTTTTTCGGTATATACCGCGGTATCGGTATACACCGGTATACCCCGGTATTTGAAAAATCCATACTTTTACCTTACCGTAAATCTTCGGTACGGTATCATACCTTACCAAAAAAACCGGTATACCTTAAATTCGGTATTTTGCGGTATTTTACGGTACGGTATGGCCGGTATACCGAGTTTTCGGTATATTTTTCCAGCCCTAGAGAGAACTTATTGGCTTCTTCCGATTTCGGCGGCACCGTTATCGTATGGAAGAGAGAGAAAACACACTGAAAACAGTAGTAAGTAATTTCATGGATGAATCTTTGCTTGCTGGAGTGGCATGATTCCTGTTCTTCGTTACTGCCAGAAAAGACGGTATGATATTGATACGCGACGAGAACGATGACAATGTCGTCTGTTTGACCAGAGCGTGATGCTGCTGTACACTATACCAAAGTTTTTTCAGGGAAAGAAACACAATGAAGATTGTAGAACGATTTGTTTGAACGTCGATTTGAAATAATAAAATAAGCTTCTCAAAGCAGCTTATAAGTTGTTTGAGAGTTTATAAGCTCTTTCAAAGTTGTTTGGCAAAATAAGCTCCCCAATAGCTTATAACCTCCCCAAAAAATAAGTTTCTCTACCCCAATTTATTTTTTTATAATCTCATATGCAACAATCTTTTTACAAATATTATTCAACTATAATTTATTATTTTCATCATATATCATTTAAGTTCATTTTGCTTTGATTTTCTCTCTCTAAAAAAATATTTTCTCTCTAGCTTGTAAGCTCAATTATCCAAACACTTTGACAACCTATAAGCTCTTAAAAATGACATCTTATAAGTTCTTGAAACATCTTATAAGCTCCAAGAGCTTATAAGCTCTTTAAAATAAGTTTAGCCAAACACCCTCTAAATAGTGAGAAACTAACCCAAAATTATCATCCAACAGACTTTTCATTTATTGTTCTTTTCTGTATACTAGTACTAATATTTTGTTTTTTTGTAAACGTAGTATTTTAACATTACTCGTGGAAATTCAAAGTTTGGTGAATTAAAACAAAGGATCAATAATTCAATACTTTGAAAATAGTATCGTATAAACAAAAGATGATTTAATCCAATGAACTTCCATGCATGTTTGTGGAATTAGATCGTTTAAACTTTTCTTTTGGCTCAATTGAGTCTCCAACTATTATTTGGTTTGTTTTGTCATTAACATTTATGTTATTATTGTACTATCGAAATTTATAGTTTGATTTGATCATCAGGCTTTAATTAAGTTATTATTGTACAATCGAAATTAATTCATAATTTGATTTGATCATTAAGCTTTATGTTATTGATGTACTATCGAAATTTTTAGTTTGATTTGATCATTAAAAATTCTGAAAAATATTTAATTTGCAATTGAAACTATTAGTGTTAAGAGGTGACTGCAAATCCATTCAGCCAAAAGATGAGGTCCTTAGTTGCAAATAAGGAGTTTGTTTTGAGATGGTTATATGGATGTGATGCAGGAGCCGATCTCAGCCGTTGATGGTGTATGGTCTAGATTCATCAAGCTATGGTATATAAAATAGCTGGTAACTGCTGAGCGAGAGTGAGGATTCAAAAAGGAAATCATGCAGATTGTGTGTGAGAGAGAGCAGTGGGTAGTGAAGAGGGAAAAGAAGTGAAAATACTGTAGTTCAAAGTTAGGTTTTACAGTAGCTTATTTCTTCAATCTGTTCTTCCTTGTAAACACATAGTTCCATGGAAATAAAATAACCACCGATTGACCCTCCCGTGGAGTAGATCAAATCTTTGATCGAACCACGTAATTGTTGAGTTCTTTTATTCCTGTTTTGAGTGAGTAATTTTGTCAAACAGTTTTCGTGCATTCGTGAGTTTCTCTCAACAATTGGCGCCGTCCGGTGTGGAATCGAACTCGCGGCGAGCGAGCAACAATTGCGGCAGAAGAAATTGCCGAGGGGGAGGAGAAATCGTTGTGGAAGATTGCGGTGGAGGATTTTGTAGAGATAGTTTTCTGATCGGCGAAGGTGGAGCAGATCGATCGTTGAAATTGATCGGAAGAAAAGCTTACGCGAGGTCGGTGGAGAATTTTTTTTTCTTTTCGAAAGCAAATCGCTGCAGAGAAGTTCAGCGACTGAATCACGGTAGAAGGATTTCTGATTGGGTATCATCGAAGAAGAAGGTCTCAGCGTCGGAAATTGGAAGTTCTGGCCGGTGAGAATACTGATCGAAGGATTCGATAAAATCTACAGAGCTATGGCATCGGCAAAATTCGATATGGAGAAATTCAATGGCAACAACGATTTCTCCCTATAGAGAATAAAAATGCGAGCCATGCTAGTGCAGCAGGGATTGGCCAGCGCATTGACGAAGGAGAAGGGAGAATCTGATTCGACTGCCAAGAATCGAAGAGAAGAGATTCTGGAGAAAGCACATAGTGCGATTATACTATGCCTTGGCGATAAGGTTTTGCGAGAAGTGGCAAAGGAGAAGACCGCCGCAGAAATCTGGAAGAAGCTCGAGTCATTGTACATGACGAAGTCACTCGCCAATCGCCTCTATATGAAACAGAGATTGTATTCATATAGATTCTCGGATGAAAAAGGCATTGATGAGCAGTTGGATGAATTTAACAAATCTGTTGATGATCTGGAAAACATCGACGTTAAGCTCGGTGATGAGGACAAGGCTATCATGCTCCTGAATGCCCTGCCCAAGAGTTTTGATCATCTTCGTGATGCGATGCTGTTCGGGAGAGAGAAGAGCATAACCTTGGAAGAGGTGCAGAATGCTCTAAAGGCGAAGGAGCTTCAGAAACAGAACGAGAAAAAGCAAGAAATCTCGAATGAAGCTCTGAATGTCAAGTTTCAGAAAAGAGGCAAGTTCAAGAGAGGTAAAGAGAGTTTGAAGAAAGTTGTTTCTGAAAGTGAAGAAACTGAATCAGAAGAAGAAGAAGAAACGAGAAAGTGTTTCCATTGCAAGAAGCCCGGTCATATCAAGAAGGACTGCACCATATGGAAAAGAAAGCAAGAGCAGAAATCCAAGAAAGCTGGGAACGCAGAAGTTGTTGAGAACTTTGAAGATGCGGAGATGTTAAATGTGGTGGAGAATCACGTTGGAAATGATTGGATTCTAGACTCGGGTTGCAATTTTCATATGTGTCCGAGAAGAGATTGGTTTATGAATCTCCAGAAAGTCGAGAAGGGTTCAGTTTTGTTAGGAAACGGTGAAGCTTGCACAGTTGAGGGGATTGGGAATATCGAGCTCAAAGTGCATGATGGTTCGTACAAGATTTTGACTGATGTCAGGTATGTTCCTGGGATTAAAAGATGTTTAATATCTCTTGGTATGCTTGAATCAAAGGGCCATAAATTCATGTAAGAAAATGGATGTTTGCATGTTCTTAGAGGTTCTAAGATTGTGTTGCAAGGTGTTAGATATCGTGGTTTGTACTATCTTGATGCTATGACTGTTAGTGTTTATTCTGAGTCTGATATCATTGATAGTTCTGAGGTCTGGTGTGTAGAATCAAGCCATAAAAATGATAGGGATAAGGATGAACTTTTGGAGCAGAACATAGAAATAACTCCATGTATGTTTGGTGTTGATTCTAGTGAGCAATGTATTCTGGATAAAAATACTTGTGTTTGTAAGGATGTTCAAATGGAGGTGGAGCTTGAGGGATCAAAAACTCTAGAAAAGGAGTTCTCATTTGAAGAAAGTGGAGTTTGGTCTCTGGTGTTTCAACTTCAAAAGCATGTAGATTACAAGTGTGTTTGCAAATGGAAAATTAAGGAAGCTGAAGGAATGCAAGTCAATTTCGGAGCCAAATTGGTAGCTCAATGTTTGGCACAGAAAAGAGAAGATGATGCTGCTGATTCCATGGATGAATGTTATGTTATCAGAGATGATGTGCAGAAAACTAATGAGAGTTTTGCAGAGGTTTATGCAGAGCTTGAGTTAGTAAGCTCAATGTCTCGGTGAAGAGACATTGGAGAGCCCTGTGATGGGGCAGGTTGGAGGGGAAGTTGGATCATGGTGATTTGAATTTTATGGATTGACAGTCAAGGTGGAGATTGTTAAGAGGTGAGTGCAAATCCATTCAGCCAAAAGATGAGGTCCTTAGTTGCAAATAAGGAGTTTGTTTTGAGATGGTTATATGGATGTGATGCAGGAGCCGATCTCAGCCGTTGATGGTGTATGGTCTAGATTCATCAAGCTATGGTATATAAAATAGCTGGTAACTGCTGAGCGAGAGTGAGGATTCAAAAAGGAAATCATGCAGATTGTGTGTGAGAGAGAGCAGTGGGTAGTGAAGAGGGAAAAGAAGTGAAAATACTGTAGTTCAAAGTTAGGTTTTACAGTAGCTTCTTTCTTCAATCTGTTCTTCCTTGTAAACACATAGTTCCATGGAAATAAAATAACCACCGATTGACCCTCCCGTGGAGTAGATCAAATCTTTGATCGAACCACGTAATTGTTGAGTTCTTTTATTCCTGTTTTGAGTGAGTAATTTTGTCAAACAGTTTTCGTGCATTCGTGAGTTTCTCTCAACAATTAGTATAAAATTATATTGTAACTGAAAAATGGTACAAAAGTTGTTTTTCTAAACACAGTCAACGTGTATATCCAAATTGCATTATGGTGGGAAAATTCAAATTTTACATGGATCACATGCTACATTGCAAACATAAGTTTGAAAACATAAAAGTCGCAAAGCCATAATATTCAATAAGAGTGGGGAAAAAGTGCATAAAATCAACTCAAAATTTAGTGAATGCATTAAAATAGTAGTACTTCCAACGTCCTATTTTTAAATGGCATAATAAAAATTGGCGTATAAATTATAGGGGTCATTTATGTAAAAAGTGTGAAATGAGTAGGGTCAACTATTAATTTTAGAAAGTGTCATTATAAATGAGATAAATTAAATAATAAAATGTGTCATTATAAATGAGACGAAAAGAATAATAAATACCGAACTAATTCCAGAAAGGCTAAATATGATAGTGATTGTATAAATGAAATTTGAAAAACTGAAATGAATATAATGAATTATGATAGTCGATTTCAAAAAAAAAAAAATTACTAATAGTAATGATAGTCGTAGGGAAAGAGATGTATCAGAGCATCTACATCGTCCTACTCGATGCAGCTTACTCGAGTAGGGCGAGCATCGAGTAGGCCGATGCAAAGGCCACTTACTCAAGTGCTACTCGTTCTATCGGGTATGCACGATGCTTGTCCCAAATATGCATAACCCATATTGTGAATTAAGTATAGAAGCATTTTTAATTATTACCAATAGCAATGCTTTATCTCTAGATATTATATTACCACACACTTTAATTATTAATTTAAATATGTGCAATTAAGTATAGAAGCATTTTTACAATTGCTCGTTTTTATTAATTATAGAAGCATTTTTACAATTGCATTAAAATTGCATTAATTTAAATTTGTGCAATTAAAATTAAATGAAAAACATAAAAATCAAGTAAGTTATTAAGTAATCTCAATGTGGTCTCCTTACTCAATATGGTCCCCTCCTCTTAAGTAAGCTATCAGGTATGCTATCAAGTAGGCACCAATGTGGATGCTCTAAAAGGAAATTGGGACAAACTTTTTAGAGACGGAGAGAATATAAAATATACAAACAATTGGTGGACATCCTTGAGTAGAAATCAATCATTACAAATAATTCCTTGAGGCCCCGTTTGATATCTAAGTTGAGTTAAAGCATGATAAATAAAACCTAGATAAAATAATATGGATTGAGTGAGATTATTATTGTTTATATGTGTTTGATAAATAAGATATAATCTTAAGATAGGTAATATTTTTGTTTGATAGACATAATATAACTATAGACTAAATTACTATTTTGACCTCAAATTAAATAAATTAAAAAAGAAAAAAAAAAAGGAAAAAGAAGGTGAATTGTACAACACCACTCCACAAACACGTGCCTCCCACAGCCCACCCCAACCAACCCAACTCAACACAACATCAGACCCCCCCGCTGCCTTCGTCTTCGTCAGATACTCCCCGATGGGGGGGGTTTTCCTCGTCTTCATCATCCTAGGGATCCCGCAGTTCAACGAGACCGAGTTACAGCAAGCCTCCCTCCTCGGAGGCGTCGCCCCACCTTCATGCCACAATCACAGTGATTTCATTTTCTTTTTTTGGGGTAAAGTTTTGGGCTCTGATTTCTTATTTATTTGTTTGTAATTGGACTTTTTTTTCAAAAAAAAAATCATGTTTTGAAGCGAGGGCTTGGGTTGGCGGGGATAGAAAGGTCGGCGAGGACAGGGGCCGGCGAAGGTGAGAGCGAGAGAGGGGCGGCGAGGGAGAAGGTGAATCTGGGTTTCGGCAGAGGCGAGGGAAATCTGGGTTCGGCAAGGGAAAGAAGGGGTCGGTGATGGTAGTGGGCGGCGAGGACAGGGTGGTGGTGGTGGTGGGATATTGCCGGTGGAGGTGGTGGTGTATTGCACGGATAAAGTAGTAATTTCAATTTCTAATCTAGTTGACTGTACAAGTTGGAATATGTATCCGAGTTCCAGAAACAAGGTGGAATAGTGAATTTTGAACGGGCCTTGGGCCTGAGTGAATAGGTATGTAGGCTATCAAACAGCCGAATACATTTTTTATATGGCCTAATCCATGCTATCAAACGGGGCCAATATTACTATGAATGCAACAATGCCAACAATTAGTTTCTCACAAACAAACTAGTGAAAGTGAGATAACTCAATGAACTTAAATCCGAAAAACGAATCAATACATAGACTCCCATTGTATGTGATGTATCGAGCAAATGCGGTGTCGTGTTAAAGTATAGATATCAAAACACGATGAAGCAGTTTTTCAACATAGAGTTGTAGCCTTGCAAACTTCTCCTAACTAAAAAATGTTAGCAGCTGAAAAATGAGCAAAATTGATGACTAACAAAGATTATTACTCTACAAGTCTACAATAATTAAAAGTGGAATGAACTTGGCAAAGAATCTTCCATTTATACATTTCAATGTCAAGATTTTGGAGTAGAAATGAATAATCTTAGGCCCAACCAACAGCACCAAAATCTTCACTAATACATACAACAGAAGCCAAACAAAGACAGAGTCTTACATGATAGGATTGAATGGCGAGGTCAGACTTTGAGCATTTGCATCTTGTTGGCAAACGCGATCGCAATCCAATCCGGCTGCGCAGTGGACCACTGCAGCTGGTTAATCTCGGCAACGGCGGAGTACATGGACATGGGATCAATCCCATTGGGCCCAGCCACCGTCGGCAGCTCCCAAAGCAACGCCTGCCCATCGTCCCCAGCGGAGCAAATATGCCTTGCACTCTGCGGCGCCCACGCAATTGCATTCACACTTGCACTATGCCTCTCCAGCTCCGCCACCGGCATTGTCGGAGACCTAATATCCAATATCACAATTTTGTTGCTATCCATCAAGATGGTCGCCATATACCTCAAATCCTGCTTATTCCAAGCCAATCTGAGCAACGGCGTATCCGGCATAGGGCTCTCGTAGATGATCGTCGAATGCTCCTTATCCCTCAAATCGAAGATCCTGACGGAACCGTCGGCTGAAACCGACGCAAACACCCCAGCCTCGCCCCAAGCTATGTCGTAGACCTCCTTGTCGTGCGCGATCAGCTGCGTCTCCACCACGCCCTTCTCGATGTCCCAAATCGTGCAGGTGGTGTCGATGCTGGAGGTCCCGATCCGGCGCGGCTCCACCTCGTTCCAATCGAATGAGGTCAGCGGAGCGGAGTACTCGCTGGTTTTGCTGTTGTTGAGCGTGGACACGGCCGCGATTGAGGAGTCCTTGACCTCCCAGAGGCGGAGGAAGTCGCCGGAGGAGGCGAGGAGGTTGGAAGGGGCGGAGACGGAGGGGTGGAAGAGGAATTTCGTCGGGGGGTAAGGGTGGTCGAAGGAGAGGGAAGGGACGGGCTTGAGAGAGGACGAGTCTTCAGAGAATGAGAGGATGTCGACGCGGTTCTTCAGCTCCTCGATGAAGCTGCCGACGGCGACGCGGCGGCGGTTGACGGCGGAGATGGCCATGGCGTAGATGGGGTAGGGGGAGTCGTATGTGACGACATTATTTTCGGGGCGGGGGTGGGATTCCTGGGTCGAATTGTCCATTGAATTCGAGAGGAAATGGGAATCTAGGGTTTCCAATTTTTGATGATTTATTCCAATCTTGTGCGTGGAATGGTGGGTTGAGTTGACAACGCCGTCTGAGTGGGTTTACTTTGACCGGCGGCTGCGTGGTGGCGGGGCCCACGAGAATGATTTTTCCAATATTTCTGTTGAATTGTAAACTGGGCCTATATGGGCTAAATTGAGATAATGAGCCCGTTCGTTAAGTAAGCCCTTTTAAGTCTGGGCCAATAAAATCTGTAGTCCCATCCCATTACACCTTGATAATAGTACTATAATTTTTGGGGTGCAAATTTAAATTTGTTTATTTTTTTGATCAGGTAGTGAGGGAATCTTTATATACTCCATCCGTCCCTGAAACAAGTTTCTCTTTTTCTTTTTTGGGATGTCTCCAAATAACTTTCTCTTTCTTTTTTCCATTTTTGGACAACTACCCCACCACTAATAATACTTATTTATTTTTATTTTTCACTTTTTCACCACTTCCAATACATCTTCACAACTTCCAATAATAATTATAATACTTTTTCTCCACTATCAATACATTTTACAACATTTTCTTAAAACTTGTGCCGTCCCCAAAGATGAACTTATTTCAGGGACGGAGGGAGTATATAACAGCAAAATAAATCTTATCCTACGTGGCGTCGTATAATCATTCTATTCTAATTTTCATCAATTCTCATTCATTCTTATTTTTTTTCTAAATTTTTAATTATATTTTTCATATCTAAAAATTATTAAATATTTAAAAATTATTATATTAATATTTCATAGATTTATCTTAGTTACTTTTACGATCTTTTCCAAGATTTTAAAATTCAAAATGATAAATCTCAATTTGTCCATTTCTATGTAACCGGTGTATACACGATCTTTTTATTTTTCTATTAATTTCTTTTTCTGTTTTATTTTGTTTTGTTTGTATTTTTTTTATTTTTACATTATTCCAAAGTAATTATTATTATGACAAAAAGTAATTATTCATAAAATGAAAAGTAATGTTTTTGAAGCGTTACTTTTCATTATTTCAATAATTACTTTTTCTTATAACAATGATTACATGAATAATTATTTGATTATTTTTCTGTATTTTATTTATTTCTACGTTATTTAATAAGTATAAAATATACATTTGTTAGCACAAATGTAGACTTATGTTAATATAAGTATTTACCTTCATTCAATATAAAATATTACTATATTTTATAAACCCTAAACCCCGAATACTAAACCCTAAACACTAAATCTTAAACTCTAATAGAAATATTTACTTTTAATAAGTATAAAATATACATTTTTTAGCACAAATGTATACTTATGTTAATACAATATTTACCTTTTATTCAATATATAAAGTATTCATTGAGTTTAGAATAACAGATAAATGACTATTTTCATACATGATATGTATTACATTTTCTAGACGTAATGTTTACTTTCTTTGAAAATAAGTATTACTTTTCATATTATTAATTAAAAAGTACAAAATACTAGGAAATTTAAAATTTAATTTAAGAAAATTAATTTTACATTTCATAATACAAATATTTTCAATCAGTATAAGATATACATTTGTTGGCACAAATGTATATTCATTAGAATGAGAATGAATAGCAAAATTATTTTTAATTGAATTTAAAACAAATATGAGTATATAAACGAAGTTCATAATCTGCCGACTATGTATCAAATTTACATTTAAAATTATTAACAAAATTTATATATAATAATTAATTCCCGTCGAAATTCAGGGGTAACAAACTAGTTGTTATTCGTATTCAGAAATACCATTAAATTAAATGCTCGTGGTAACAAACATCTTAATCTATATAATATATAAAATAGGAGTTTTCTCTCTCCATTTTTCTCTCCCTTTTCCTATCAATTTTTTACTATTTTGTTCTCTTTTTTATTTATAATTTTAATTCTTTTCTAAACATCGTCAAATTTATTTTATGAAAAAACATTCAATGTGCATCTTAATTTAAGTTCGGCAGAAGATCTTTAATATGGTATAAAAATTATTAAAAATGAATTTAAAATGAATAGGTTATTAAAATTTCAAAATACTTTATTTTCTTTTTCTTTGTTAAAAATTTACAACTTTTTGTTTATGTTTATGTATGAAAATATTTATTTATTATCATTATGTGAAATTCTCTATAATAATATGTAATATTAATATTCATTATCTAATAATTTAAAATAATTTAATAACTATAATTATCATTACACTTTATACATAATTGAAAATTGCATTTATAAGTTTAAACCATATTTTTCATTTGTTATATTTTGTTTCTGTTTAATATTTATATTTATTTATTTATTTAAACATGTCGTTTAATTCAATTTTACCGTGCATCGCACGGATAGACATACTAGTTTGTCCTAATATGACGATAGAAAGGATGAAAATAAAATTATAATATAAAAATCCTTAATTCTTTGTCGTCTCATTTCATTAATCCAACCGGGTTAATCAAAATTGGAGGTAGATTTGACGAAATAATGCAATTTTAATAATTTCAAATATTAATACATGAGATGAGGTTGCTCAAGAAGGACCCATGATCTGCTCAAATGCAACTCCTATATGAAAGAAAGAGTTTAACTTATTCTGAAATCCTCTGGCACAACACATGTAAGCAAGTTAAATACTCTCTCCGTCCCATGAAGCATGACGCAATTTCTTTTTTGGTCTGTCCCACGAAGCATGACACGTTTTTAAAAATAGCAAAAAATTTATCCTTTATTCACATTTTCACTTTTTCACCTACCACACTTAACACACAAAATATCAATTTCTTAATTTTCGTGCCGAAAAGAACTGTTTCATGCTTCATGGGACGAAGGGAGTATGTATTTTCTATAGAAAAAAAAAAAGAATAAAAAATTATTTTAGCTACAACTCCCTTTTTCCTAAGTGGGTAGACTGATTTTGATGTTTTTAGCAGCCGTCTGCGGTCGCATTTTTTCTTTTCGAGTTATCTGCGATCGCATTTAATTCAAAATGTTAATGATATAATGTTTTGACTGTCCCAATCACACTCACATAATCACATATCATACAAAAAGGGAGAATAGAAAGTATAGGAGAAGAGTTACGTACTGTAAATCATTTTAGACATTCTTTTAGAGTAATCATTTGAGAGTTGGATTTAAATTTCAACAAATAACATTATTAAATTAAAGAGGAAAATTATTAAACTTAGTTGAAAATGGAAATATGATCGATAAATGAGAAAATCCACGAGAATCTTTTACATCCAAACTTTTCTGAGACTTGCTCTCCAAATAATTATTAACAACAGTGAAAAATTTAATGAATGAAAAGATGATTTGTGCGAAATACTATGAAAAACAATGAAGAATGATATTGGCGAAACCCGAGAACTTGTATTGCTTGTGTTGGAGTTATTTTAACTCTAATGATCGAATTAACTCATTTTATGAATTAATATTTTCTTCATTAAATATCAATAAGAGAATTAATATAATACTACATATATTTTCGGTTTCATTTTTATTCTAAGGGAATTTAATTTTGACTTTGTCAAAATTAAATATGATTTTGATTTCATCAAAATCAATAGTCCAATTTTGTTAAATTGAAGTGCCGAAAACAATCAAGGACATATCAACAATTATGGAGTAATTCAAGGGGTGAAGAGTTAATGTAAATACTTGGATGAGAAGTGAAGATCGGATGTTAAACAAGCTGCAAAGAGAGAAGACTTGGTCTTCCACGTTTTTAAGGATTGTTGGTTTGCACCAATCCCTAAACTTGGGGAGCAAGAGCTTAACCCTAGCACACGTTCTAAACTCTAAATTGTCAGCCAAGTTTTCGTATCCTACAAGCTTAGATTCACATCTATAAGTAGGAGCAGAGTTCTATGCATTCAGCACCAGTTCAAAGCTACAAGATATTGAAGTGCAGGAGCTCAGAAGCTATTGTTCGAACATCAGTCACGACATCTAGTTCACAACACACGTTGAGTGGAGACTCGTGTGTCTAACAAACCTTGAGTGGGATACTCGTTTGTTAGGGCTAGTCCATAGATTTGATTGTTCATGTTTAATTTAGCTTCATTTAAAGTCTAGTTGTTGCTAGCAATAGTTGATAGGATTAGAAGAGATTTCGATTCTATTAAACTCCATTCAATTAGAGGGATTCTATTGAAAGATTCATGTATGTTCATTGTAAAAGAGATTTTTATAGTGAACATACGATTACAATTAATTAACATTGTAGTATAAAAATCAATCTATTGTACGTACTTTACATTTCCGCTGCATTCTGCTTTTTTATAGATTGTTGTGTACATTGTTTAAACACTCTACTCAACATTTTTGTATTTGCGAGAGCAACAAAACTTTCAGCTTGAAAGATGTTTTACGGAATATTTCTAGAGAACTTGAGAGAAAGTAAGTGTATGTTACAACTGAGGGCAACATCGGCTATTTATACACAATTATAAGCTAAGCACATATTAGACTTGTTCATCTCCATGTGTTAAGTAACAGATTCGTTGCAGTAACTAACTTATTTGTTATTTTCTGATAAGAATATATAGGGACTTCTGATAAGCAATCTCGCCTTAATGACACCTAGTGCTAATCAAGGTTGTCTTCATTCTTTCTGATGATAATAAAAAAATAAAAATATGCATCCTTATGATATCGAAGGAAAGCAACCAAACACAGAGGAGATCCCCTGCAAGACAGCGCTGACATGCCCTCGACAACACTAATGGACCTAGAACACCACTGTACAGAGCTGATAGAGCCCGATCCCAAGAAGTTCGCTTTACTCCGAAAAGTCCAAGGTTCTCAAGGAAATCAACCCTGTTCGGCCCAAATATGTGATGCCCCGCTCTTTTAAATACATATTAGATTAAATATGTGCATTAGTTATAAAATTCTTTTAATTATTTATGGTGATTATTTTGTTCAGATAATATTATTTCAGCAAAAGTCTGTATAAGAGATACAGAGCTGCGATTTAATATTCAGTCATGAATGAAACCAATAATTAAATTTATTGGTTTAACTATACGTTTGAGACTTTGTTTTACCAGTTTATTGATTTAATCAATATTATTAGAAAATTTAGATTTATAACCGATTTTATAAATCGTGTTATTTAAATCAAATTGCTAGAATTATAACTTGAGATCATATGCATAATAATTTTATTATTTCGCATTATATGAGTTAAGGTATTAAGTCGCGAATTAATTCCGACTTTCACGTATTAAATCTCAAGATTGAGGATTTAATTTATATAAATACGACGAGTATTTATTAAACGAGAATTGGAAAATTATTACAGGAACTAGGAGAAACTAGATCACGGCACTACACGTATGTCTCGATTTTTCATCCAACACATCAATTCCTACACTATTTCCTACACTATTCCCTATACTATTCATCTTCCCCTCCAATACACCATTACTGCAGAAGGAGATTGTAAAGATTGCAGATTTCTTCCTGTAGTATATCTTAACTCCATCACACCCCAAAGTCTCCTGTAGGAGAAGAAAATCACGCCAATATCCACAATTTTCAAAAGCTTCAGCACGCCGAGAAAGAAATTTCACGGTAAGATCACAATTGTCAAAGGATGTAAATTTCAACGATCAAATCTTCAAAAGTTGCAACTCCAGGTACCAAAATTTCCACCATTTTGATTCTGTTGTCTGCAGAAACTCCTCTATAAATTGAGGAGAGTTCTGCAGAAGGAAGAAGTGCAGCGAGCAAGAGAGAGTTTGAGATTTGTTTTTTTTTTACTTGCAAGAGCTCAAGTGAGCTCCCTTCGCCGGGCCATTTCTTCGTCGACCGGCCACTAGGCTCTGAACCGAGAACGTGTACTCGTTCCTCCATCTTTAGGCTACCAAACCCAACAATCGAAAGGCCGAAACCTTCTCTATATTTTCCCGACCAAAGGCCACAATATCCTTCGGAGGCCAACGTCGAATTCCCGACTTAGCCACCGGCCAACTTACGGCCTTCGTTTCTCACTATCCTTACGACGAAAAAGGATCGAGAAACCACCGTTGTGTAGCCTGATCTATCTCGCACGAGGAAAACTAAGTCGTAGACCTTCGCGGCTAAACCCCATCGCGGAACGACGACCAGAAAAAAACCCCGGCGAACAACTTCCATTAGTGCTCACTTGGACAAGGGTTCAAATAAACAAAAGCGCCTGAGTAACCTATCGCGCTAAGGAAAGAGAATCATTGTCTTAAGTAGCAAAACACTGCAATCAGGTAGGCATTACTTTCATATATATCAAATGAGTTTAAATGTTACGTTCAAGCAAGTTATTTCATGACAAAATCTTTGAATTGATGTTATTTCAAGTATTGTCTTGCCATAAAATGTTTCAATTTCAGTATGATATCTATCTGATATGGCTTTGCCAATTATCATATAATCGAATTCGAGTCTTGAGCAGTTGATAGCTATCCTGCCTTGACTAGTGTACACCAGTGACCGTGAGTCATCTAGCGGGTTGGCCGGTCAAGTGACCGTGAGAGGTGGCCACCTCTCCGGCACACAGATTCAGATATGATAGATTACAAAAGAACTTAGTCTGATCAGACGAACTTTAGAATCACAAATGAATTTAGTATGCTTAGGGCCTTTTTAAGTAAAAACCCTTGGTTATACTATTGAAATGGCATGACAATTTACATTTATTATGTATGTATATGATTTTCGGCATATGTCTACTGAGTACTTTGTACTCAGCCCTGCATGTATTTCTAAATGTGCAGGTTGAGCAGTGATGAGTGATGATGGGGTGTCGTGCGGAGCTTTGTCATATTTACTAAATAAACTCTTGGCGATACATGTCTTCATACATGTATCACGTTCTATTTCCGCTGCGAACACTCAGTTATGATGCATATTATCCTATTATGTTGGATTGTCAAATCAAGTTATTGTATAAACACTTAAATCGGATACTCTTGACCGATTACTCGCTCTTATCTATTTATGTGTGTTTTTTTTCTCATATGATGTCTCAATCTTAGTTCAATTCCTTTATTATTATTTATCACCCCTTTTCTGTCCCCTCTCCTAATTTCCCTTCCCTAGTCACGGTTTCCCGGCTTACCTATCCTTAGTTAAGACCGGTCGTGACAAAATAGCACTGTCTTCAATAATATCGCCTCAATTTCTTGGAGATGATCTTATCCCGAAAGAGTCCAACAAGTGTAATTAACCAAAGACTGAAGTCAGGATCAAGATGAAATTAAAGAGATCAACGCGAAGACATAGGATAAGTATGAAAAATTACAGTCCTATTCTAAGTCTAAATAGAGTCATTTTTCTATTATAATTCATAGTTATTTTGCCTATAAATACATGTAAAACCCTAGGGTAAGATCATCTACTATCATTGTATACTTACTTCCAAAGCTTTACACTCAAAGCCAATACAAAAGCCATCGTTCAACGCTTTTCCCGTGTTCTTGTTATTTTCGGTTACAAGGTGATATTTTTGGGCACAACAACTGGCGCCGTCTGTGGAAAAATGTTTATTTTTCAATCAAATAAAACTTGTCCATTATCTGCTATCAATGGCCTTGATACAACACACATAAACATGATTTTTGGGATGAATTTCTTGCTTTTACTTGTTTTATGTGGCTCGGGCTCTTCGGGTGCTAAGTAGAATCTGTGTGAACCTAGTGTAATATTAAACAACGTCTTATCTATATGCACGATGTTATCCATATCTCTAAATTTGATTTTGTTGAGAATCCTATCAAATTCTAAGGATTGGAGTGAGAATCTAAACCTCAAAAGTTTGTTTGGGGCTGTCAAATCAGATTTTATAACACTTGTGTGTGCTCTGGATTTTTCCAGATTGCACCCATCTCCCTATGGTGCTCTTACTGATGTCTAAACCAATTGCTAGCTTTCTAATTGTACCTTTCTTGTTGTATTCCAAATTCGAAAGCACGGTTAAATCTAGGTGAACTTCTTTTCTATGTTTGTTATTAAATTTACCATTTACAAGATGAATAAGTTCACTTTTTCTTGTTGTTTCCTTGCAGATCGCCATAGTTGAGTAATAGTGGACCTAGAAACACCAAATTTCTGCATTCCTTCCAAAAGTTTCTTCGTTGCGAGTTTCCGCTGATGCAACCTTAGAGTATGAACTGCTCACATTGGTTTCTTTTTTATGTTGAAAGATCTTTCCTCCTTTTTTCTTTTCACTCTTGGTTTTTATAGCTGTGTTTAATAGCTTTTAGGTAGGATTTTATAGATGTGAAATTTGAGTTTTGGTGGAAAATTTGATCACTCTGTAATATGCCATCTTGGAGGTTTTCAAAACTGAAAAGTTTGTAAATTTGTCGACTGCCGCCCTCTAATGAGAAGTTGGATTTTTTTTATAAATTGCACGCCTGTTTTTGTTTTGATTTTTTCTTTTGTTTTGTGCAATATTCAGGTACAATCTTTTCCTAATTAATTATGCATAAGTGATTCAATTAATACAATAAAATTAAATAAAATTCAGATTATAAATAATAAAAATAAACATAAATAAAAAATACTTAATTACTTATTCACTTTATTACTAAATATATTTAAAATATTAAATACTCGTTCTTTAAGCTCGTGTTAAAAAGAAAGTGATTATGCCATATAGTAATATTTTTATATATTTAACACATCAACAACGGGCAGATGCATTTTGTAGCCACTAGCCACCGCATAAGAAAAGTATAGTCACTTGTATCACAGTAATACCCCTATTTTTGTTATTACTATTAGGGTAGTGCTAAATGGCCATAATTATGGCAGCCATAATGGGTCAAATTAGTCATTTTATATTTGTTATAATTATATGTGTAATTATATTTAATAATTGATTTATTATTTTACAATATTACTCTTACATTTATTTCTTTCCTTGATTACTTTAAAATTGTTTCCTTATATATATAGTGGACTAATTACTGTCCATTATTTCCTTATACATATATAGTGGACTAATTACTGTCCATAAAAAGGGAGCAATACCCACAGCCACGCCATGAGAGCCACCCGCCCCTCCCCCAAAAAAGAAAGAGGTATCACCACCCTTTTTAGGAATAAATAAATACTAACAAAAATTTGTTGATAGTTTTTATTAATTTATCTAAGAATATATAGTTTAAAAATTACCTATGTAATTAATCATTGTTGATTATGAGACCAATTTCCTTCGTACTTGAGTTTTGTTAACACTAGTACGCCCTCGAGTGCGATGCACGAATTATGATATATTTATTTACAAAATTTTAAATTATGTAAAAATATCAAAATGTTAGTATGATTTATGAGTTAGATTAATTGATAACAAAAAAAAATGTTAATATTAGTATATGATTTAAAATACTTTATAATAATAATATTATCATCTTAATGAGTATAATATTAAATTTAATGTGTATTGTATAATAATGGTTAAATTTATTGATTGTAACGCAAATAATTAAGTTAAATATCATTTTGAGAAAAATAACGGTAAACCATCAATATAACAAAGTTAATAGTTGTTTAATATACCAATTCCTACACATAACTAAATAAATCTATATAATAGAATAAAAGAATTTTGACATTTTAAACGATCATAATCAATTCATTTCGAATTTTCTTTGTTATAAAGAGTTAGAAAATTAATTTATAGATCCACATAATTATTATATGTATACTATTATTAAAACTCATATATTGAATTATTAAAAAAAAAGAAACAAAGGAAATAAAAAGAAAGAAAATAATTCTCAAAAAAAAAAAACACTTCTAAATTTTTTTGGCAGTTTCAACGAAAAAGAAATAATATGTAATAGAAAAAAAATGTTAATCAATCAATACGCTCACATTAAAGCCCTTTTCATGATTTTTCATTTTTTAAACAAAATATTTTTTATTTAAAATCCATATTAAATACTTAATTAAAAATAGAGAAAAATATGTCTTATGTAAAAAATGAGAAAAGGAAAAAGAAAATAAAAGAAACAATGTATACAAATAAATTCCACTAATTTGATACTATATAATATGTAGAAAATTAATTTGAAATAAATAAATTATAATCAATTTAAGTTTCAACAAATTCAAACATAATATACATATGTTCCGAGATGGAAAGAAAAATAGAAAATTTTTATAATAATTTAATTTAAATTTTAAAATTATTAAATTAGATTAGTAACATACTTCATATATATTTTGTGGTATACCACGATAGTTCCTGTGCATATATACCTACAGTTTCAATCTCTCATCTAAGTAATTGATTATTAAATCATACTCTATATAAAAATAGAAAAGTAAATAATTTTTTTTAAAATATGGATGATATAGTAAAATATTTACTAATATGTAACTTTTTTTATAAAAATAAATAAAACTAATAAAATTAATGATATATTAAAAATTATAATTTTAATACATGCAAATGACATTTTTAATATTAAAAAAATGATTATTTGTTTAATTGACCGAGGTGGAAAGGGATAAAAGGGCTGATTGTGAGGGAGGACCGGGCTGGGCGAGCCCAATGCAGGTGTGGGTTTCACTCAACCACATAATTCTCAACGACGAGAAAGTTTACAAAAATTAAATATAAAATTTGAAAAAAAAAAATATATGCAATGCATGTATATTTCTATAATTTTTATATTTCACTTATTACTTTAAGAAAGGTAACAAATTAATTTTTGCATTTATTAATTAAATATTATTTTTACAGTATATACAACAATCGTCGCGCATAGCGCGGGAGGTAAAACTAGTGTGAATAGAGAAAATACTAAGAAAATTTAAAAATTAATCAAGAAACCTTTTCTATTTTATTCTTCACGTCCAGGATTACGCCCCTGATCATTAGATAGGAATCCAAAGATAAAGAGAGAAACACAAAATATTACTAACGATCCTCAAATTTAGAACGTCGCAATTTCTTTAAAATTTTCAATCATATTGTTAGTAGGTACGTAAATGGGTACCTAAAGTTCAAATATCTAATTTGTAATATAAATTTGCCTACTATCCTATTAATTAATTTTATAAATATTAATAATGAATTTTTGTAGTCATGTTAACACTCAAATTCGCACAAATAACAATCTACACATAATCTAAAATTCGCACATATATATATATATATATATATATATATATATATATCGGGTTCAAATTATAATTTCTCCAATTCAATTCCAATTTACTAATTTCTCATTGTTTTTATTAAAGACAAGGATAATAGTAATAATAATGAATAACCTTTTCATGGATTATAAAATTTCAATACATTAAAATTTTTGTAATGTAAAAAGATTCTTTTATAATTAGGAATATATATTAAAAAAATTATAATAAATTAAAAAAACTTTAAATTTGACATTAGACGTCCTTTTTTTTTTGTATGGCATTAGACGTCCTATTTTAATATCACCCATATCAATTTGAAGAATTAATTTAAGGAGGTAATTATGCTGCTTTCAGTCTTCTTTCTCTTTTCAAGGATTTTGTTATGTTTGAAAATTAGAGGAGTTAATCTACACGCTTGGCAATTGTAAAATATATATCAAAATATTTCAAGGACATTTTAGCCATAGATAGTTTCCATACAATTTCAAGGGTATTATGACAGCCATAATGGCTCCATATAATTTCCCTTACTATTATTTTTGTTTAGAGGAATATTAAATTTGGTGACAACAGAACATCAGAGTAATTATGTTGGTCAGACTTTGTAGCTACAAGCCTACAAAACAATTATCACAGTTGAAAATAGACAAAAAGTTACAGGGCTTTAAATAAATTCAGATCACACACTCGAATACTGGATGTTACCCTTTATAACCTATCAGTTAAAATACAACATACTATAATTATGCACATATCCACATAATATCAAACACAAGTATAAATTTTTAGAGAAAATATTTTTGGACACCAGGTGTCTTAGACACCTTCATAAAAAATCGATTTTTGTTTGATGTTTAATTTGATCGATTTTTTGTTATTTAATAATTTGACTAAAATATTATTTTCAAAAATATATTCAACCGATTTTGTAATTATTTTTTATTTTTATATTTTTTTAATAATTTTTTTCCAAATTCACTAATTTTTTATATAAAAATTGAAAATAATAACAAAATCGATTGAATATATTTTTAGAAATGATATTTTAGACAAATCACTAAATAACAAAAAATTAGTCAAATTAAACATCAAGCAAAAATCAATTTTTTATGAAGGTGTCTAAGACACCTGGTGTTAGGCCTGGGAATCGGGTCGGGTTCGGGTACCCTACCCGAAAAAATCGGGTACCCAAACCCGAATAACACCAAAACCTTGTACCCGATCCCGACCCCGAAAAAAAATCGGGTACCCTAATACCCGACTCGGGTATCCGAGTCGGGTATTCGGGTACCCTAAATTACCCTAAATCAATTCAATTGTTTGTGCTCAAAATAGTCAAAACCAAGAAATCTGTGAAAAAAAAGAAAAAAGAAAGAAGAAGAAGAAGATCGGAGGCTGCTGTGCTGTCAGAGCTCGGAGGCGCGCGGCCGCGCGGTGGAGGCCTGGAGTGTTTCTGTCGGAGCTCGGAGCTTGGAGGCGCGCGGAGGGACAGCCGCACAGGGGGGAGCCGTCAGCCGGTGGAGGCCTGGAGTGTTTATGTGCTGTCGGCGGCGGAACGACGGCGCGCGACTGTGCGACTGTGAACGACGGCCGCTGGGTCGCCGGGTCGCCGGAAACAGAAACGATTCTGGAGTGGGGGTTTGCGAAATTGGATTTCAATTGGAAATTGGAACTTGGGAAATGGGATTGGGAAGGCCGAAGGGATTTGGGTACCCGAATCATTCAACAAGGGAAGTGGATTACAACTGTGTGCCGAATTGCCTATTAAGTCAATTAATTCGGGTATTTCGGGTATACCCGATACCCGATTTTTTTACACCCTAACTACCCGAACCCGACCCCGACCCCTAATTTTTCGGGTATAGGGTACCCGATACCCGATTTTTCGGGTCGGGTATCGGGTACCCGATTACCCGATCCCGAAATTCCCAGCCCTACCTGGTGTCCAAAAATCACTCCCCAAATTTTTAACAATACAATATATGGCGTCGTTCACGGCTTCATTTCAAAGTAAATATTTACACTTTGCTCATTTAAAAACTCTTCTTCACATATAACTTATAATTAACATCCATAATCAAAATTGTTCCCTTGCTTTTAGGAGTAATCAAATTTGTCTATTTAATCAAAACATTTGGAAATTTGATCTAAATCGACCATAGTATAGTAGTATGAGATAAGATAAATACACACAATTCAAAGGTGCCAAGACTGGTCAAAAAGAGGGAAATGTAGACGATCAGATTCAGGTGCCAATTGCTTATTAAATTACATAGTGATAGATCATAAAGTTAAAGCACCGCCATTAATATCACCTCAAAAGCTAGAGTGGTAGACTGGTAGATGCTCCATTTATTGCAATTTGCTTTCTCCATCCTTAAAAGTCTTTGATTTAATTAATGTTTGAGCGGTGCCATTGGTGGGCTATATTATAGTCACCCACACAAAGTTATACTACAGGTAAAACTGTTTGCCGGTATGTTGATCTACCGATGAGTGATTAATGTTAAAGATTTGAGATTTTAAATTTGAATTTATTGTTGACGATCTTTAAATTTTTTTATTTATTTATGTAATTTATATAAAAAAAGATAGAATTGTTAATTATCAATAATTTAAAATAATATATATATATATATATATATTAATTAGTATTTTTTAGTTTAATAAAATAATAAATTAATATGCGTGTAAGGGTTTATAAACCGATTATAATACTGCCTCCGTCCCACGAAGCACGACACGTTTCTAAAAATGGCAAAAAAATTTATCATTTATTCACATTTTCACTTTTTCACCTACCACACTTAACACACAAAATATCAATTTCTTAATTCTCGTGCCAAAAAGAAGTGTGTCATGCTTCATGGGACCGAGGGAGTAGGTGACAATGGGATTGCATATATTTACATTTAATTTATACCCCCTCCATTTCTATTTCAGTTTTTGTATTTAGCCCATTTTAAAATGAATCTACCGTTTTGCATACATAATTTACTATTACTAATTTACGGGTCACGTGTGGTTTTTAGGATTAATTGTGGTTGCAATTAAAATAGCATTATGCACAGATGAAAACTATGTTGGATATCGTAAACATATCTAGGAATATTAATAGTACTCGAAATCGACGGACCAATTCAAATAGATCGATAAAAAATTGAGAATTAAGGCTAAAAAATTTTAATATGAAAAAAATCAATTTGAATGATCTGAACTCAAAATAACTCAGTTCAGGCTGGTCCGAAAGTTATTTGAATAACCGAACTTTTTCTTAATAATTGATTTTCAAACTTTTTATTTATTTATATTTTAATTCGATAATAAGATTTTGATGTTTGTAGAATGTGTTTTGTTTTTCTTCAACGGTTATTATCAAATATTTATGACATAAAAATAATAAAACGATAATCATTTATATTAAATGTATATCCAATTTTTTTCCATAATGAAATTATGTATTAACTATTATATAAATTTATGCTGAAATAACACAAGTTTTTATTATTATTATTATTATTATTATTATTTTTTTAATGTAAAACAAGGCGAAGTGTCTTGATTAAAAAAATGCGATTTATTTTTTCTTATAAGAATATATTACTGTATAATAAAAAAATCATACATGTAAATAAAACCATAAATTTGCAGGCCCAAAAGACTAGCTCGAAATTGAGTGGGTTAGGGTTAGGATCGAAATATTTTAACTCAAAGAATAAAAAAATGATTAATCCGAACAAAAAATAACTCGAAACTAAATGGACTGGCCCAAAACTGAATTGACTGGTCCGATTAATATACTAGTATTAGCTTATGTAAAGCAAAATTAATCTTTTTAATGTACATATGTTGGCCTAATAATTAAATTTTGAGATTAATGTCCCATGATAAATTCATCATCACAAAATCTTTATAGTTTTATTTATTTAATAAAAATTAATCTTTTAATCTAAATTGGTGACTGAACCCAGGCACACAATATCATAAATGATATACCTCGCAAAGCTATACTTCCTCCGTCCCATTAAATATGGATTACTTTTCATTTTGTATTGTTTCACTAAAAATGACTCATTTTCATAAAAGACAATATTCCTTTGTCCCAATTCAATAATCCATATTTTCTTATTTGGACGTTCCAATTTAATAGGTCACTTGCTAAAATGAAAAATCAAATAAACACCCACACACAATACATTATTTACATCAAATGTTATTGTAGCTCCACAAAATTAATTATCTATTCTTTCACTTAAAAAATAATATATTCATTTATCTTTTCTACTTCTTTTCACAGATTTACCATTAAAAAAAAAGTATATTCTCTCTCCTATTTTATTATAAACTCTCATATCACCAACTTTGCTCGAATTTCATTTTTCCCATAGTTTTTAAAAATTTCATTTTTTAGCATAGATTGAATTAGTCGTTCATTTTTCCCAAGATTATTTTTCCCCTCAGATTGGAGTTGACGTAGCGCTGATGTGGCTCGCCGGCACACGCCACACACGTTCCACTCCGGCGATTGAAAAAGTTGCGTTTTTCTATTCCACCAAATATCACGAACTTTGCTCGAATTTCATTTTTCTCATAATTTTTCATTTTTGTTTCATTCTTCACCTACGCACCCAGAATTCCTCTCTACCTTATTAAGTGTTACGTTCATGTATTATGACTTTGGTATTCACGGACCTAAATTAATCAAAGTAATATGCACCAAATACTCGAACACATAACATACACAAAAGTGAGCTGCCAAATAGCATTAAGGAGGGATACACCCCAATCATCGACAAACGCAAGCCATGGTTTATAGGAAAATCATCAATAAACGCAAAGCGAGCTGCCAAATAGCATTGAGCATAGATATATCATTTGATTTGTCCATCCTCAAAAAACAGAAATAAGTAAAGCTCCATGGTAATAGTAAAATTCACCACATTCCACTATCCAAAGCCGCACATATCCATGTAAATGAAATGTACACAATGAGATGCATTCACCATCACACGCAAACAAAGAAGAAAAGGAAAGTGAAGAAAGCAAATCTTACACACTCGACCCATTGACGAGAATCATCAGTCCACTCGAAAGCAGGGTCATTTCAGTCCTGCTTTAGTTTTGTGGGGACAATCGGGTTCTGTATTTTCGAGCTTGGGAGCGAAGAACGGCGGAGCTTCGGCGATTTCAGCCGTCGGCGGCGGAGTTGGCCGGCTCACAGCGGGTGGAAGACACAGGGCTGAAGGCGCGATGGAAGTCAAGCGGCAGTCGACAGCCCACAGTGCCCCGTCGGCGTGATGGGTGATGGCGGCGAGATTGGGATGGTGTTCGCTATTTTATTTAACACGCCGCAAGTGTACGGGTGCAATTGTGTACAGTAGCAAGCAAGGTCGTATTCTACAGAAACTAATTATTATCAATTCCTATCCTAAATTATTCCACTCTATCTGGACAAACGAAATTGAGAATTTTGTTTTTAAACTAAATAAATAAATAAACACTGAAAAGAAAATAAATCAAGCTGTGAAACAGATAATAAAAGATTTCCCAAGGCAAAGGTTTCAACAGATTTTCCTAACTAACATGTTCAATTCAATTAATCAGATGATTCCTAAGGCAATCTCTAAGCTAGTCCATACCCACTCCCGTGGCATACAAACCGTTGATTACATGCAAGGCTACCATCCCTGGATCGCACTTCTAACATGTAACTCCTAAAAGTTCCTAGGATTAACGCCCTCACAATTATCAATTCCCTTTAGAATTAAAATAAATGTGTTCTATGTTCTTAGTTCAGATAATAATCATCATCTCCCGATCTCAAATTAAAACCTATGATTATGCTAAATTGGTGGCCAATCAATAAAGCAAACAATTAAAACAAGAACATAGAAAGGAATAACAATCCAATTAATTGAATCAAACAGTCAGAAATTCAAACCATGTTTACTCCCTAAACCCTGGGAAAAAAAGGGATTTTAGTCACACATAGACATATGACTAAAAATCAATATCTCAATAAAACAATAAAACATTCAACAATAAAAACCGTAGTAGAATTGAGAATCTTCAGTTCTTGCTTTGCCTCCGTTCTCCGTCTCTCTCAGCTCTCAGGAAAAGTAAAATATGATAGATGGTGATAAAAGGTGCAGAGAATAAGTTCTTGGGGAGTATTTATATGCCCTAGGTCTTGTAGCTCTCAAAAATACCCAAAATCGCTAAAAAAAAATGAATTTTGGGCGGAAATACGGCGACTCGCGCGGCCACGTCCCGCGGCCGCATGGCTGGCCCGCGTGACGAAACAGAACTCCTGACAGCTTTGCGCAGCGATTTTGTTTTGGCTCGTTCTCCCTCGTTCGAACTCCGATTTATGATCCGTTTGCGCTCACGAACTCCTATCGAGACGAACTACAACTTGTATTTCAGCCAATTCTTCCAACTTCTGCTTCATTATTTCTGAAAATTCGTTCAAACACAAGCAAGTAACAAGTTCTTGACCATAAACGAATATAAGCTCAAATAGACCATCAAACACACAAAATCCTCACAACTAAGCATCAGAAATGACACACCAAGAGGTCAAAATGCATGTTTATCAACCCCCCAAACTTGAACTATTGTCCGTCCTCGGACAAAACAAAGATGGACCAAGAATGAATCAACAAGAGCGTAGAGAAAAGTAGATAACATTGTGGCTTCAGATTTGTCAACAAAATTATCAACATGCATTTGTATCTCCTATTATCAAGATATCACACTCATGACAAACTTCAAATTATGGTCTCAATGACTTGCAATCCTCACCAAAAAGATAAAGAATTTAAGATCTCTCAACTCTCAAGTGTGTCAATCAACATGGACATGTATACGCTCAGTTCAAGCAAAACAAGTACTCAACCATAAGCTTGGCAATCGTCTCACCTCTCCACCACTCAATGTGTGCTCCTACAACCAAGATCAAAAAGGTCTTTATTGAGGGTTGTAATGTAGGCTCTTCGGTAGGGTAGGATACGTTTGGCTTAGTGACTAAAAGATACGAATCAAATTAACACCATCACCAACCTTATAGCATTCTTACTCAATTCTATCCTCCACCTTCCACAAAACCAAATTTCCAATACAAAATCCATCACAACACAATAATTAATTCTAATGATATTATGACTTTCTAAAGCATCCTATGTACCAATTTTTTTTTCAATTCTTTTCTCTCTTTTCTTTTCTTTTCTTTTCTCTTTTTTTCTCTCTTTCTTTTCCTTTTTTTTTCCAACGACTTGTAGGGTACTAGGATTTTTTTCAATCAAGATCAAAGTACATAATCCATAAACACACATCTCCACAAACCAACTACCCCATAACAACAATCTCCAAGCTCCCACCCACGGCTAAACCAAATAAAATGAAAAATAAAAGGCTCAAAGGGGTGAACTAGGACAAATATGGGATATATAGGCTAGCAAAGACGACCTTCTATCATCTTAAAGTTATTAAGCACACTATGTGGCCTCGAGGGAGAAACCAAGACAAGTTCTAGTGAGACACATGCAAGCTTGAACAATCACTCAAGAATAAGAAATAAGACTGTAAAATGGTGACAGTCAAGGCTCAAATTTCACAGCTTATTTCATTGATTGCAACATCAAAAGAGACCATGCTTATCATTCATCAATCATGCTCAATCACAACAATATCGACACAAACGCATGCACTTTCACAAGTTTTAAACAGAAATCATCATAAGCCAATTATCCAACAAAACTCTACACATCTCACATCATCATCAAGGTACATCACAAAGAGAACTACCAAAGCAAGACAAAGAAAACTCAACGACAGAACAAAAACAACCAAAACAAAAAGTGCACCCACGAAGACACATCCCCCCAAACTTATTCACCATCAAGGAGAATAAGTTTGAAAATGATTTATGGGGCACAAAAACAAACTAACAAACAAAAAGAAACGAACTAACCAAAAATTGGGTTGCCTCCCAATAAGCGCTATTTTTAACGTCGTTAGCTCGACGATCCAGCAGGCATAGGTGGCGGCCACTTTTCATCAAATTTGAGTACATCATCTTTTGCGAACCAATGATAAGGTGATTTTCCAACCTTCAAAATATCATGAAAACTATGGCCATCCTGCGAACAATCAAAAGTACTACCACACTCCAAAAAGTGTTCATCAGATGAATCAAAATTAAAATCAAAAGATGGAGTTAGATAAAAGCTAAAGAGACAAGCCTTCAATGATTTCCCTTGATCGATACAAGTGTCAACTACATTTTGTACATCGCGCTCTTCAACACTTTTAAAATTTTCATCCTTCAAGCTCATCTCAACTTTCAGAACTTCTTGCTCTTCTTCCATTGCTTGAGGCTCTTCATATGATGTATCACTTTCGAGCTCAATGGTCATACACTGCTCTTTTGGACTCACCACAGTATTGCTTGAGAATTGGCCCGACTGATATAGATTGCTAATAGCAGTGGTCACTTGAGTCATCTGAGTCTCAAACACCTTCATCTGGGTCCCTAAAGCAGCAGTGGTAGACTCAAGCTTCTCCATCCTCTCATTCGACTTGGAGATAAATTTCATCAATAGCTCTTCCAAATTAGGCTTCTTCTCCTCATTGATGACTCCATTGGTGACAGAGAAGCCTGGTGGAGCCAAAAACGAGTTATTCGGGCACCCTCCATGATAGAGATGTTGCCAACTCTGATTGTTTCCCTGATGTACTCTTTGAAATCCACCCTGCTGAAAATTCCTGAAATTCCAATTGCTGACAAAATTTGCCTCTTCCATCATCATCAGATTTTTCACAGCTGACTCCATCTTAGCAATACTCAAAGCATTTATCTTGGAAGACAATGCACCGATTTGAGTGGCTAACAAAGTAACTGAATCAGAATTTGTGGTGGCAGCAACATTCTCCAAATATACCCTCTCGGCTGGCCATTGATAGCATGTAGTGCCCACGCTATCAAAAATCTCCATCGCTGCTCATGCACTACCTGGAAAAACTACAGAACCAAAAAAATAAGAACCAAAAGAAAAATAGAGAAAATAAATAAAAATAACAAAAAAAAAGCCAGATTAGTATCAAATAATCAACATATAGTACTGATAAAAATCAGTCTCCGGCAACGGCGCCAAAAACTTGTTCGCTATTTTATTTAACACGCCGCAAGTGTACGGGTGCAATTGTGTACAGTAGCAAGCAAGGTCATATTCCACAGAGACTAATTATTATCAATTCCTATCCTAAATTATTCTACTCTATCTGGACAAACGAAATTGAGAATTTTGTTTTTAAACTAAATAAATAAATAAACACTGAAAAGAAAATAAATCAAGCTGTGAAACAGATAATAAAAGATTTCCCAAGGCAAAGGTTTCAACAGATTTTCCTAACTAACATGTTCAATTCAATTAATCAGATGATTCCTAACACTACTACAAAAGTTTACATACATAACAGTGAATAGATAACGGTTTTTTTCAAAAACCGTTATGTATGAGCGCACTTTTAGGAATAGATAACGGTTTTGCGAAAATCCGTTATCTATGTACTGTTATCTAAATGCATAGATAACGGTTTGAACAAATGCGTTATGTTTTTGCGTTATCTATTAGTTGCATACATAACGGTATTACAAACCGTTGTGCCACCGTTATCTATGACCATCTTTTATAACAATAATTTACAACGGTTTTTGAACCGTTATGTATAAGAGTCATTTACAACGGTTTTTGAACCGTTATGTATGAGCGTCTCTAAAAACTGTTATGTATAATTTTTTTTATTAATTTTTTTAAAATAATATTATATTATCTTATATTATATTAAAAAATAACAAATAAATTATTTATCCTAAAATTTGAATTTATTCCTAGATATAGACTTTGAAAAATAAAAAATTCATAACATTTTTTATTAAAAATCTAAATTAGAAATCTAAATACCAAAAATTGAATATTAAAAGTGAAAAAAAGAAAAAGACAAATCCTTATTTCTCTTCAAAATTTCCCCCAATCTCTTCAAAAATTTTCTCCAATCCCGCGCTGAATCCAATCCTGTCTCCTCCCTGTCTCTCGACTCCCTCTCTCCCCTCTCAACTCCGCCGCCGGCGCCGCTGCCCTGCACCGGCCCGTCGCCGCCCACCCTCGCTGCTGCCCCGCGCCCTAGTTCTTCTCTATTCGATTGGTTGAGCCCTAGTTCTTCTCTGTTCGAAACAACCCAGCCGTCGCCATCTCAGGAAGACCGGCGAGCTACGCGACCTAGAGCCCGCCCATCGTTGCTGGTGGTCCGAGGATCGGCGAGCCGATGGTGTTCTACGGCCGGTTCTCTTCTCAACTCCACATAATCGAGGCAGGAAAGGGGGAAAGCCCTAATTCTCTAATTTGCAATCGAGAGCAGATGAGGTTGATAATTGGGCGTCGAACAAGAGTTTTGCCCCTTCTCCCTCTCTCTACCTCCTCTCTGCGCCGCCTTTGTCTCCGGCGAGCAGCCGCTAGCCGCCACCTTCTCCAGCCTGGCGTCGCCCCCCATCCCCATCACCCCTCTCTCGCTTCCACCACCACGGTATACTCTCTCTCTCTCTCTCTCCATTTTCTATATGTATTTCTATCTTTGCGTAATTTTTGAATTTGGGCAGAGCAACCTCCATCGTCGGCTCAGCGCCCACCACCGCTCCAATCGCACCACCACTACCCCTGGCACCTGCCTCCAGCCTCTGACTCCGACAACAGTCGCCCTCATTCTTCAGGTAACAACTAAATGAAATTGAAGAGTGCATTAGGTAGCAAATTTTAGGGCATTTTGGACTCGAATTTTAGGGATTTATGGCTTGAATTTTCGCTAGTTTTTTTTTCTTGTTTCAGTTCATCTCATCTTTTTGTTCTTGGTTATTCTGAATTGAGAATATTGAACACTACTGATGGTTTTGTTGTCAGCGTGATGTAAGCAACTGGCAATGCATATGGTATACCCCCCAGGGGATAATATATTGGGAACATGAACAAGATGAACGAAAAACAGAGGCACAGCTGCTTGAATTTAGAGAACCATACTTTCGAAGGGCTTAGTCTTGCTATCCTAACTGTTTCTACCTTAACTTTCAAAGTTAGAA
Source organism: Salvia miltiorrhiza (assembly GCF_028751815.1). NCBI lineage: Eukaryota > Viridiplantae > Streptophyta > Magnoliopsida > Lamiales > Lamiaceae > Salvia > Salvia miltiorrhiza. The sequence continues at coordinate 321,051 of NW_026651510.1, forward strand.
CACTTGAGTTTGAAGTCCATGTCCGTAGATGATTTTCATATGAGCATGAGTCTCGATCTTCATTTAGAAGCTACTTGAAACTTACTGATACACCATGACCCTTCCTTCATAACTTGTTAAAAGGTTTCTTTGTTTTGGTGGCAGTTGCAAATTCATTCTTTACCTGGTTTTGATATGTCGTGTTTCAGTCTTTTGACTAAGCTGAATTCCCAACCGAGAGGTCTTTAGTATAATGATTGCAACAATATATTAATGATTATTTCTCTTTTCCCATCTTTCTGCTGGCTTTGGTGTAATGAATGGTCTAACAGTACTTGATGCTTCTATATAAAAGATGGAGAATGGTCAATATGCTCTTAAGGCTCCACGTTTCGTGTGTGTTTCTTGGTTGACTCACTATCTCGACAACGGAAAGTTAGAGAAAAATGTTATGATAGATTTTTTGATTAGATACGATTCTATGTTAAGGTAGGATATTTCTCAAACTTTTAGGGTATGGCTCATTCCTCATTCTGTTTCATCTTCTTATCTAAGGTTTCATTCCTTCATTTTAATTTTTGGAGCTTAAGTGCCCTAATCTTTACATTTATGTTGTTTTAGGTTTGAAAGTACACGGTGATAGAGAGATTGATAAAGAGATAAGCTTCAAGGTGAGTTTTATGTCCTCTTGCTTTTAGTTTTAGTTTTATATCCTCTTCCTACATTTTATACCATTGCTTTTAGTGCTAATACTCACTATTAGCACTTTCCACTCATTTTCTTTGCAACTTTATCGCTTGCATGCTGAGAGGTTGGTATTTGGTAATCTGCTTATCAATCTCTTTTATTGAATAATTTGGAACAATTTAATATATTGAGAAGGGTGAGGTTGGAATTGGTGTTAGTTCTTATTTAGCATACTAGAACTCTATCAAACAGGTAAACTATCTAATATATTTTTCTGAAGCATACTTGTTTGGTTTCATGATGCTCTATTACTCTGGTTTCTTATCATCCCTCTCTCCACCAAATTTATTAGGCTTGGCCTTTTGTTATTGTTCTTTGTGTTTCTTTTGGTTCCTGGTAGTGGTTCCTGCTTCAGTGAACGAGAATCGGGAGTAATTACTGCCGCCTTTTGGTTATTACATCTAACTAATGTTATATATTTGTTTTTGGAGGTGAATTTGCGTTAATCACTCTTTTATGTCTGTTTGTATTTGTGGTTGTAGATATGTTATAGTAGGTGGTGGAAATTCAGTTGGTTATGCTGCTCGGACTTTTGTTGAGCATGGAGTGGCTGATGGGAAGCTCTGCATTGTCTCCAAAGAGGTTTTTCATTCTATAATATGGCACAAAACTTTGTGTTGCTGCGTGTTTAGCCCTATTTTGTGATGAATCTCTGGGTATTTACGTCTTATATTGACTTTTATTTTGGTCTCTTTCACTTAAGAGTTGAATGATTTGAGCTTTTGTGCTAATTTTGTTGTCTCAGGATTTTGTGCTCAAATTGATTGATATGTGGACAAAAATAAAGTCAGAATTTAGTTGATTGGTTTGAAGAAGAATCGAAGTTCGTCTCGATACGAGTTCGTAGGCGAAAACGGATCCAAAATCCGACTTGAAACGAGGGAGAACAGGCCAAAACAAAACCGCTGCGCATTGCAGTAGACGGCGGGCGCCGTGGGACGGCGGCCGCCGTGCCCATTCTGCGAAAGGCCCTCACGGCGGCGCCGTTACACGGCGGCGGCCGCCTCTGTGCAGATCCGACAGTACGATTTTTCGATTAAAAACCCCTTTCTAGGGTTTTACTTTATCATTCTCGTCTCCAGCAGCCTCCATAGGCGATTTTCACCTCTTTCTTAAGGTTTTTAGAGTTCCACAACACTTACTTTCAATCTTGGATTCATTGGATTGCTTTGGATGTCAATTAACACTTCATCGGATTGGTTTTCCTTGGATTGCTATGTTTTGTAAGAACTCCATTTGATTCTCTTTGTTTATGAATCCCTTGGTTATTTAAGTCTTTGTGATTGAAGATTATTGTTGTTGATTCTATATTCTCTTGGTTTTATGAATCTTTTGGTTAATTGAGTTTTGTGTTTTATGTATTTGATGAATGTGAAGATTGAAGTTCATTGTTGTTGATTCTAGATTCTCTTGGTTTTCTAAATCCTTTGGTTTATTTGAATCTTTATTTTGTGTTTTGATTAATATGATGATTGGAGATAATTGTTGTTGAGTTTAGATAATCTACGTGATTCGTAGTTTGTTGCTATTGTTTACCCTTTTCCTTTCTTGTTGATGAATATTTAGAGATTTCTTTTATGGAGATTAAGATTTTCTTGCATTCGAATCTTATGCTTGATTGAGTTTCTTGCCTAGGTAGTTATTAATCTTTGATGTTTACAAGTTTATGATCGTTTGGTTTAGTGTTGGAGTTGGAAACTCTAGTTGATTTCGTTAATGTTCAAATGCCATGTTCTAGTTAGTTCGTCGTTGAGTTGCTTGTGAAATTCTCTTTGATTGTGTGTGTTTGCTTAACATTCATTTGATCAAATGTTAATATGTTATTTCGCCTAGATAATCGTTGTTTATGGTGTTGAATTGATGATTGCTTTCTAGATTGCTAGTTTAGAACCCTAGCTTTGTTTGCCTTCTTGCATTCTTATTGGCTTTATATCTTTTGCCTAGTTAACTTTATATGCTTTATTTTAATTACGCATTAGTTAATCGGAGAGAAAGTGTCAGACCCAAACTTCTGATTAGAGTGTTTAGATTTCTTTTAAGTTTCTTGTGAGCAATACGATTAGAGCCCTGCTAAGTCTTCCTTGTGAGACGACTTGAGTCACCTTACCACCCTAGGACGACCTCGTATAAATTCGAGTCCATCCGTTAGGTGTTTTTGGATGAGTCAAATTTTGGCGCCGTTGCCGGGGAAGGCTTTAGGCATTTGATTGTGTTGCATTGTTTTCCGTGTTTATTTTTGTATATTTCTTTTGACTCGGTTATTTTCTCCCTCCGGTGCGTTTGATTTGTTTGTTCGTGTTGTGTATGCAAGGACGTAGAAGCTTGAAGAGAAAGCTTGCACCTTACTACGACAACATTCATCGACCTCGGGAGGTTCTTTCAAGCCTGGAGAAGGAGTCCGAGTCCAGTTCGAGAAGTTTTGTGGAATCACCGTTTCGAGAGAAAAATTGTGAAGAGAGAATTGCTTCCAATCCCATTCTGGAAACTTTTGAGGAGACACTTTCCGTGCATTCTGAAGAAGAAGAAGAAGCTCGGCCCAATCCTGACCAAGAAGCAATGGCGGAGCAGAATGTCCAGTACATGGGAGATTTTTCCAGGCCAGTTATTGGGACCACTAGCACTTCTGCGATAGTGTTTCCCACGGCGGTCCGGAATTATAATCTGAAGCCCAACGACTCAAACCTGCTGCCGCTCTTTCACGGGATGCCCAGTGAGGACGCCTTGCAGTTCATCCGTGATTTCTGCACCCAAGTGCAGACCTTCCCACTGCTGGAGCTCACCGAGGATCAGTTGAGACTCAAGTGCTTACCTTATGCACTCAAGGACCGGGCGAGAACGTGGTTATTGTCCTTGCCGCCGAACTCCATCACCACATGGGGAGAGGCAAGTGAGAAGTTCATGCTCAAGTACTACCCTAATCACAAGACTCAAGAGATTAGGAGCCAAATAATGAACTTCATGCAAGGAGCTGACGAGCCTTTCCACGAGGCTTGGGAGAGATTCCAAGAGCTCCTCCGCCAGTGCCCACAGCACCAGTTACCACCTGTCATGTTGATGCAGTTCTTCTATGACGGATTGATTCAGACGGCACAGTTTATGGTGGACAGTACAGCAGGGGGCAACATTGCCCGGAAGACAGTTGATGAGCTCAAGGAGATCTTCGAAACACTTGCCGCGAGTTCTCAACAGAAATCAGTTAGAGGAAGAAGGGTTGAAGCCAATGCAGTAGCTCCCAACAATGAGCTTCAGAAGCAAGTAGCGGACTTGATGAGGCAAGTACAACACCTCAGAATGAACCAGGCAGAAGCCCCACCAGTTCACGCGCCACCAGCAGAAGGATGTGGAATTTGTGGCGATTTTGGTCATGGAACCAACGCGTGCCATCGCATGGGGGGATTCACACCTGAAGGAGAAGCAGAGGTCTATGCTGCTCAGAGCTATCCGGGGAGGCCTCAATTTGAACAGAGGCCTATCTTTAATCAAGGGCAACAAAGCTCCAATTCGGGTTGGAGAGCTCAGCAGCAGAACTACACTCAAGCTTATCAGCAGCAGCAGCCCCCGCAGTATCAGCAGTATCAACAGTTCCCTATGCAACAAGGGAATTTTCAGCAGCAGCAGCAATACCAGAATGCCTCCCAACAGTGTCAGAAGCAAGCTCAACCGCAGAAGCCGTCTCTTGAGGACACCATGCAGTCCTTCATGGAGATGACCAAACAGAACATGGAGTCTCAGAGTGCTACCATCAAGCGCCTCGAGACTACAGTTGGGCAACTTACAGGAGCCCTAAATCAGCTGCAGCAAGAACAGCCAACTGGGAAGTTCCTAAACCAGGACAAACAGCCGCGTCAAGCTCATGCCGTGGCGGTAATCAAGGAAACTACCCCAATAACCACGGGGAAATGGAGAAGCAGAACCGTGCAAGCAATCAAGGCAACCCAATGCCCCAGTGAGCCACTGCCACCTGTCACTGTTGCACCAGACCAACCACCACCCAAGCAAGGAGATCCAGGAAGCTTTATCGTTGATATTAGCTTAGGAGGGGTTGAAAAGGTCTTGGGAATGCTTGATTTGGGCGCGGCAGTCAATTTGATGCCGCTTGATATTTTTGAGAGGTTGGGAAATAAAGAGCTGAAATGCACGAACATTAAGATAGAACTAGCTGACGGCTCCATTAGCAGCCCACGAGGCCTTGTAGAGGATGTTGAGGTAGTCGTGAGGGGGATTAGTGTTTTAGCTGACTTTGTTGTACTTGATGTGGGAAAAGGGATTAGAGGCGAGAATGGGCATCTCGTGCTACTTGGCCGACCCTTTATGGCTACCACCCATACTCGCATTGATGTGGGTACGGGAACTGTAAGTATGGTAGGGGCAGGTAGAGCGGTAACATTCTCTGTTTTTGATCAAAAACCTACTACCCCCACTCGCTTAATTCAAATCTGCTCTTATGTTGAAACCTTTAATGCTTTGGAGGAGAACTATATTGTGCAGGAACTCCTTAATAAGTTGCCGGAGGAGGACGAGATCGTGGAGGAATTCCTTGCTAACCTGCAGGATGAGGCTGACATTGAGCAGGAATTGCTGGAAAAGCTGCAAGAGGAAGATGATAAAGAGCAAGGCCTTCTGTGTGCTTTGCTATTGGAAGAAAAGCTTGATGAGGTTGAGTCACTCAATTTCGTTGGATGTGTGGATAGAGGGCCATCCCAGAATACGAGCATGGAGGACTCATTTGGAGGACCCGCAGCTGCAATTCAAGAAGATGTGTTTACAAGGGCGCTAAGGCAGCTGGATCTTCAATCGGATTTTGGTTAGGGGGTTCTCTTAGTCGAGCTGGCGACTTAAAAACTAGCGCTGCATGGGAGGCAACCCATGTTTTCTTGCTTTTTCTTGTTTCGTTTTTCTTTCGTTTTGTTTGTGTTGTGTTTTGTTGCTTCTGCTGTTTGGTGCAGGTTGTTGCGTTGGAGACTGCTTGTTCTATGGATGAGAGAGAGACAGACATCGTGGGACACTACAGACTCACCACTGGATTGGTATTTAGGGAAGTTTCCTCTTTCACCTCTCTTTTTGTTGCACTGAGGACAATGCCAGATTTTAAGTGGGGGGGGGGGGTGTTTGTTGGTAGTTGTGAATCCTGTGGGTGTCTTTTTGTTGTGTTCTTGGGCTTTCTTGTGTGGGGCAAATGGTCTCCTTTATCTTGATTGTTGTTTGGCTTCAAGTAATAATGCACACTTTGATGATTTGTTCACAAGTAAATTTCATGCTTTGTGTTGGCTTGGTTGCTATCTTTGTCTCTCAGGCTATGCATATTCCTCTCTTGATGTAAGTTGTTTAATGTTTTGGATGCAACACCCTTATGAGCTATTCTTGACGTGATTTGTCCGGTAGATGCTAGAGGGAGTGTTTTCATTGTGATAGCCTACGATCTTATCCCTTGAGTTTGAATGTTGGTTTGTTGTGAAGTTTTCTATAGCTTTGGGTCTCTGCTCCTCTGACAGTAGTGTTATGAGCATGGAAAACCACGTGAGAACATTTTGGATTACCTCCAAAAGTGTTGATCTCACGAAAGTTGGCCCATCTATTGAGAATGGAATAACATCACCTTTAAAAGAAAGATGTATAAAATTATTTTTGGTTTGAATGTTTATCATCTTCAAGGAAAATGGGATTTGATTATAAAGGCAATCACATTAGGGAATTCACCTCTAGCGGAGAATTGGGTCTGATCGGATTGAATTGTATCATGTGGTTGTTGCTTCTTAAAATCTTAACAATGAACATCTCGTGAGGAATGTGAATGGCTAAGAGACTTAGATTGGTTGGAGATGTGAATGGTGAGGAAGTTTTCTTGTGAACTATCTTTTGGTGTCGTGACTTTGCTTGAGGACAAGCAAAGGATCAAGTGTGGGGGGGTTGTTTAGCCCTATTTTGTGATGAATCTCTGGGTATTTACGTCTTATATTGACTTTTATTTTGGTCTCTTTCACTTAAGAGTTGAATGATTTGAGCTTTTGTGCTAATTTTGTTGTCTCAGGATTTTGTGCTCAAATTGATTGATATGTGGACAAAAATAAAGTCAGAATTTAGTTGATTGGTTTGAAGAAGAATCGAAGTTCGTCTCGATACGAGTTCGTAGGCGAAAACGGATCCAAAATCCGACTTGAAACGAGGGAGAACAGGCCAAAACAAAACCGCTGCGCATTGCAGTAGACGGCGGGCGCCGTGGGACGGCGGCCGCCGTGCCCATTCTGCGAAAGGCCCTCACGGCGGCGCCGTTACACGGCGGCGGCCGCCTCTGTGCAGATCCGACAGTACGATTTTTCGATTAAAAACCCCTTTCTAGGGTTTTACTTTATCATTCTCGTCTCCAGCAGCCTCCATAGGCGATTTTCACCTCTTTCTTAAGGTTTTTAGAGTTCCACAACACTTACTTTCAATCTTGGATTCATTGGATTGCTTTGGATGTCAATTAACACTTCATCGGATTGGTTTTCCTTGGATTGCTATGTTTTGTAAGAACTCCATTTGATTCTCTTTGTTTATGAATCCCTTGGTTATTTAAGTCTTTGTGATTGAAGATTATTGTTGTTGATTCTATATTCTCTTGGTTTTATGAATCTTTTGGTTAATTGAGTTTTGTGTTTTATGTATTTGATGAATGTGAAGATTGAAGTTCATTGTTGTTGATTCTAGATTCTCTTGGTTTTCTAAATCCTTTGGTTTATTTGAATCTTTATTTTGTGTTTTGATTAATATGATGATTGGAGATAATTGTTGTTGAGTTTAGATAATCTACGTGATTCGTAGTTTGTTGCTATTGTTTACCCTTTTCCTTTCTTGTTGATGAATATTTAGAGATTTCTTTTATGGAGATTAAGATTTTCTTGCATTCGAATCTTATGCTTGATTGAGTTTCTTGCCTAGGTAGTTATTAATCTTTGATGTTTACAAGTTTATGATCGTTTGGTTTAGTGTTGGAGTTGGAAACTCTAGTTGATTTCGTTAATGTTCAAATGCCATGTTCTAGTTAGTTCGTCGTTGAGTTGCTTGTGAAATTCTCTTTGATTGTGTGTGTTTGCTTAACATTCATTTGATCAAATGTTAATATGTTATTTCGCCTAGATAATCGTTGTTTATGGTGTTGAATTGATGATTGCTTTCTAGATTGCTAGTTTAGAACCCTAGCTTTGTTTGCCTTCTTGCATTCTTATTGGCTTTATATCTTTTGCCTAGTTAACTTTATATGCTTTATTTTAATTACGCATTAGTTAATCGGAGAGAAAGTGTCAGACCCAAACTTCTGATTAGAGTGTTTAGATTTCTTTTAAGTTTCTTGTGAGCAATACGATTAGAGCCCTGCTAAGTCTTCCTTGTGAGACGACTTGAGTCACCTTACCACCCTAGGACGACCTCGTATAAATTCGAGTCCATCCGTTAGGTGTTTTTGGATGAGTCACTGCGCTGCTTTAGTTGTTCTTGTGGAGTATCAGACAATGAAATTTTGTGTATTTTGTGAGCCATAATTAGCTTGCCTTTTTCTCAGTTCGGATGGTTTGTTTATAGTAGTACTCTACTTGTTTCAGTTTGTTCTTTTTCCCTATCTTTGCTTTGTTTTCCTCTTCTTCTTTTCCTTCTCGTAGTTAATTAAAATGCCAATTCACAGATAGATCCTAAATTTGCTTCTTCTTTTGTCTGATCTTCCTGGTCTCACTGATACTGAGAAACCAAGGATGAGAGGTCCAAAGAGGGCTTCAAAGATCCGCAAGCTCTTCAACCTTAACAAGGAAGATGATGTTAGGAAGTATGTCAACACATACCGTCGCACATTCACCACCAAATCTGGTGAGATATTTGCATTCATTTCATATACAAATACAATGATCCTTGTGTGACTTTAAACCTATTTTGATTTCACATGCTTCCATTTGACATTTATTTTATGAACACAGGCAACAAAGTCAGCAAAGCTCCTAAGAGTGGAGATGAGAAAGTGATAGGAGGACTTTCATGCTTGATGTCGGAAATTGGTCAAGCTGTGGGTATCATTTTACAATTATTTTGAGGTCAAAAGACAACCAGAGAATCATAGCAGGTTGACTAACTAGTTCTTGAGGATTTGGTGCTAGAAATATTGTATGATAGATTTTTATTTTAGCTATAAGGTAGTTGGTATTTTCAATTTTGAATAGGAATATGCAATGATGATGTATACTTGATATTTGGTTCATTTGTATAATAATGTATGAATATTTTGAATGATATATAATATTGTTATTGTTGATTTTATCATTTTGTCGTTTTATAAAAAGTGCAAAATTTAAAAATATACTACAATTATAAAAAGTGCAAAAAACTGTTATAAAAAGTGCAAAAAAGCGTTATGTATTCTAATCAAAGATAACGGTTAAAATCGTTATAAAAAGTGCAAAAATCGTTATAAAAAGTGCAAAAAACCGTTATAAAGAGTGCAAAAAACCGTTATGTATTCTATCAAAGATAACGGTTAAAACCGTTATAAAAAGTGCAAAAAACTGTTAACTATGATAAAAAAAATAAAAAAAAAATTAATACATAACGGAAAAATCTTAATACATAACGGTGAAAAACCGTTATGTATTCTATCAAAGATAACGGTTAAAACCGTTATAAAAAGTATAAAAAACTGTTAACTATAATATGAAAAAATATATATTATGGAATAGATAACGGATAAATTATAATACATAGCAGTCGAAAACCGTTATGTATAATCAATATAGATAACGGTTTTATAACCGTTATGTATGTGTGGTTGTACTGTTATCTATTCCCTTCATAGATAACGGTTTTATAACCGTTATGTATGTGTGGTTGTACTGTTATCTTTTCCCTTCATAGATAACGGTTTTTAAACCGTTGTGTATGACACCTATAATAGATAACACCACTATACACAATGCTTTTTTTGCTCATAGATAACGGATAAAATCCGTTATCTATGAGCGTTTTTCTAGTAGTGTAAGGCAATCTCTAAGCTAGTCCATACCCACTCCCGTGGCATACAAACCGTTGATTACATGCAAGGCTACCATCCCTGGATCGCACTTCTAACATGTAACTCCTAAAAGTTCCTAGGATTAACGCCCTCACAATTATCAATTCCATTTAGAATTAAAATAAATGTGTTCTATGTTTTTAGTTCAGGTAATAATCATCATCTCCCGATCTCAAATTAAAACCTATGATTATGCTAAATTGGTGGCCAATCAATAAAGTAAATAATTAAAACAAGAACATAGAAAGGAATAACAATCCAATTAATTGAATCAAACAGTCAGAAATTCAAACCATGTTTACTCTCTAAACCCTGGGAAAAAAGGGATTTTAGCCACACATAGACATATGACTAAAAATCAATATCTCAATAAAACAATAAAACATTCAACAATAAAAATCGTAGTAGAATTGAGAATCTTCAGTTCTTGCTCTGCCTCCGTTCTCCGTCTCTCTCAGCTCTCAGGAAAAGTAAAATATGATAGATGGTGATAAAAGCTGCAGAGAATAAGTTCTTGGGGAGTATTTATATGCCCTAGGTCTTGTAGCTCTCAAAAATACCCAAAATCGCTAAAAAAAAAGAATTTTGGGCGGAAATACGGCGACTCGCGCGGCCACGTCGCGCGGCCGCATGGCTGGCCCGCGTGACGAAACAGAACTCCTGACAACTTTGCGCAGCGATTTTGTTTTGGCTCGTTCTCCCTCGTTCGAACTCTGATTTATGATCAGTTTGCGCTCACGAACTTCTATCGAGACGAACTACAACATGTATTTCAGCCAATTCTTCCAAATTCTGCTTCATTATTTCTGAAAATTCGTTCAAACACAAGCAAGTAACAAGTTCTTGACCATAAACGAATAAGCTCAATTAGACCATCAAACACACAAAATCCTCACAACTAAGCATAAAAAATGACACACCAAGAGGTCAAAATGCATGTTTATCAGATGGAGGAGAAGAAGGCAGCCGATTTTTGGTGAAGAAGAAGAGCCGAGGGATTTTTTTCTAATTCAAGTGATATTAGGGCTTTTTTGTGTGATTTTGTTATTTGAGTAATTTTAAATTAATATATATTTCACATCAATTTTATGTGTAAATTTAAATCCACATCAGCGCCCACCTCGTCAACTTTCCGGTCACCAGAGTTAAAAATGGTGAGAAAAATGTACGACTAATTCAATCTATGATAAAAAAATAAAAATAAATTAAATTATGGAAAAAATGGAATTCGGGTAAAGTTGGTGATATTTGGTGCAATTAAACCCTATTATAAATTACTCCCTCCCTCCCATTATTAATGGCACGTTTTCCTTTTTGGGTTGTCCCGTTATTGATGGCACGTTTCCTTTTTTGGAAAAAATAAGGGAGTGTTTAATGTTAATGAAATCCCTAATTAAAAGCCTAATTAAATGCTCTAACCCTCTTTCCCTTTTACACTCTCTCTCTCTCCTCCGTCGCCCTCTCTCCTCCGTTGCCCTCTCTCTCTCTCCTCCGCTACCCTCTCCCTGCCCTTCTCACGGCGACGGCGACTGCTACACCCTTGCCGGCTATCCTCTTCTACGGCGACGGCGTAGCGCCTTCGCGTCCATCCATCCTCCTCCGCTGCCCTCTCTCTGCACTCGCTCTCGATCTCTTTTTCTCCATTGTTCGCGGCGGCCGCTGCGAGCTGCGGCGGCGCATGCAGAGCCAGCGGTCGCCTCCGCCTCTGCTCCCTCTCTCTTCCACTGGTGTGCCGCCTCCGCGCTCCCACCTCTTCCACGATCGGTGGTGAGATCTGGACACCGCCTCCATTCTCCATCCTTCATTTTCTTCGGTGGTGAGATCTGCACACCTCTTCATTTTCTTTCTCTGATTCCTGGAGATTCGGTTCCGGTGGAGGAATCTGGATTTTCTATTATTTGTGTTCAGACGGCTTGCGTGGAGGGATCTGGGTTTCCTATTGTTTGTGTTGAGTTTGTGGAAGCGGTGGGAGATGGTTTGGATGGTGGAGGGATCTAAGTGGCGGTAGCGGTCGACGGAGGAAATGTGGGATTTGAGTTTTCGACGGAGGAAGGGTTTGGTTTGTGCCGCCAGAGTTCTGTAAAGGGGAGGGTTGGTGTGGGCATTTCTGTGTCAGCCACACCCAGTAGAATGCCGGCGAGGCTTGAGTTGAGATCTGACGAGGCGAAGGGGCGGCGGCGGCGGCCTCGCCGGTGTTGATGAAGAGGAGTGTTGATGAAGAAGAAAGTTAAAATTAATTACTAGTAACATTAAACATGTGGTCCCTACAACTTTTCTCCTAATACAATTCTCCTTAATACCCGTGCCGAAAAGAAACGTGCCGTTAATACGGGACGGAGGGAGTATTTGTTTCTTAATATTCGTGCTCAGGCCTTGTGGCCTATGGAATTAGAACGGAAGAAGTATTTGACTCTTGAAAAGTTGTGAATCCTATCAATTTTATTCAATTTACATCTTCTCTTTAATTTTAGTGTAAAAAAGAAGTAAGACATGTTTAGTGGGACGAAATGAGTAAGATTTACTCCTTAATCCCTCCATTGTTCCTTCCAAGTTTCCTATTAAAAAATAAATCTTATCCGTATTCAGAATTTTACAGTAAAATAATCTTCTCATTTTATTCTTTTATTAATAATAAATTCTTTATATTTTAAATCTTTTATAAAATAAATAGGAGTAAATAGAAGAAAATTACCCACTTTCTTAATAGAGTAAAATTTTGAAGTAGCCAAAATGAAGTATAAAACACAATTTATGGCCACACATTGAAAAAACATAAAATTTGACCATTTTTATTGATTTTGACGTTTTTACCCTTAATGAGGCGGACCGGGTAGGATCAGGCACGCGGGTCGCGTACCGGGTCGGATTAGGCACTTATGGCACTATTAGGTGCCATAAGTGTCAAGATTTTACTTTGGTTTATTTTGGATTTTCGTTGGCACTTATGGCATTAATAGTGCCAAAAGTGCCAACGGAAATCCAAAATAAAACCAAGTAAAATGGTCCTTTTGGCACTTATGGTACTAATAGTGCCATAAGTGCCATACGTGCAACAGAAACAACAGTAATAGAATCAAGAAATCATAAATGGATCATCTAAACCCTAAATGGATAATCTAAACCCTAAATCGAACATCTAAACCCTAAATGGAACATCTAAACCCTACGGGGGAAGTGTTTAAAATGGTTCTTTTGGCACTTTTGACACTAATAGTGCCATAAGTGCCAATGAAAATTCAAAATAAAACCAAGTACTCCATCCGTCCACGAAATGAGTACCCATATTTCCTTTTTCACCTGTCCACGAAATGAGTACCCATTTCCCTTTTTGGCAAGTGTACCCAACACATCTCTTTAATTAATACACTAAAAAAGTGGGACCCTTAAACTATTCACACTACATTCCATACATTTCTTAAAATCCGTGCCGTCCACAAATGGGTACTCATTTCGTGGACGGAGGGAGTAATAAAATGATGCGTATGGCACTATATATATGTATATCCCTCAAAAAAATATTTATATATATATATAGATATTCTACTATATGAACGATTAAACAAATACTAGTTGTTCGGGAAAAAGCTATCAGGCGCCGCTCTCGAAAATTTTAAAGAGACATATAAATACAGCTATAACTTAAGTCTTCTCGAACTCAATAATTAGTACTCCCTCCGTCCCACTGTATCTGAGACTCTTTCTATTTTGGGCGTCCCACTGTAAGTGAGACTAAAAATAAAAATATTTTTTAATGTACGAATTTTGCGTAGAACACATATGAATTCATCCAACAGGGTTATGAATTGTGAAAAATAAATTTTTGCTACCTTTGAGATTCGAACTTAGGACCACGAATTCATCCAACAATGTTACGAATCAACCGTAGATCTTGATGCATGATCTAAGGGCTGAAAATTATTTATATTTTATATTTTAAGAAGTGTTTTTATTTTAGCATACATGGGAGAGCTAGAATAAAAACACTCTTAAGTGTATACAATATAAATGATTTTCAGCCCTTATATCATCAAGATCTACGGTTGATTCGTAACTCTGTTGGATGAATTCATGGTCTTGAGTTCGAATCCCAAAGGTAACAAAAAATTATTTTTCGCAATTCGTAACTCTGTTGGATAAATTCATACATGTTCTACATAAATTTCGTACATTAAGAAATGTTTATATTTTATACACTTAAGAGTGTTTTTATTCTAGCTCACCCATATATATATATATATATATATATATATATAGTAAAAATTTAAAATGCCCACTTCCTTATCTTTTTTTGTAAAAATGTCATCTCTTATTATACAAAGCATTCTATGCCCTATTCTTTAAATACCCTTTGATTTGATGGGTTTGCTTGGTTTTCTGTGAAAGTCTTACACATTTGACCGATTTGACAGCTATCAATCATAAAAGTCAACGATTTGACAGTTATCAGTCAAGAATACATATGAACGATGGGTGGCTAGATCATGTGTCCGCCCGGGCGGACACATAATTTCACTGGGCGGACACATTATTTTATCGGTCGAACACATGATTTGGGTGGCAGATCATGTGTCCGGCCGATAAAATGATGTGTCCGCCCGGTGAAATGATGTGTCCGCCCGGGCGGACACATAATTTTACCGGGCGGACACATCATTTTATCGGTCGGACACATGATCTGGGTGGCAGATCATATGTCCGACCGATAAAATAATGTGTTCGCCGGATGAAATCATGTGTCCGACCGGGCGGACACATGATCTAGCCACCCACAGGTCATATGTACTCTTGACTGATAGATGTCAAATCGTTGACTTTTATGACTGATAGCTGTCAAATCGGTCAAATGTTTAAGACTTTCACAAAAAACCAAGCACACCTATCAACATCAAAGGGTAAAATAGGTACTTCACATAATTAGGCATAGAATGCTTTGTATGATAACTTAGGGCATTTTTACAAAAAAAACTTAAGGAAGTAGGCATTTTTGCCTATTAATACTATATATATATAGGGTTAAGTTCTATAGAAACGGATATATAAGTAGAGAATGGCGAGAAACATTGAACATGTCATAAACATACCAATAATTTGCTGAACGTTTGGGGGTTTAAGGGTTCGAACCCTGTATAAGTTCAATACAATTTTGCGTTGAACGTTAAACGAACGAACGTTGACCGTTAGATTAGATAAGATCAACGACTGATATTTGGTCTCCTTTCTTTGAAAATATTTGTATTTCTATTGAACTTTCTCCAATATATATATATATATATATATATATATATATATATATATATAGGGATTGGATCATGTAGATCCCACCCTTATAAACCCAAATCCAAATCCCCCTTCTTTCTTCTCTCTCGGCCGATAGTCACTTGATTACCCTCCTTCTCCAACGACGATCGTCGCAGGCACCGCCAACGCCGCCTCCGCAATGACCCCATCTCTCTACATGTCCCTTTCTCTCACTATTTCATCTCTCCCTCGCCGTTCACAGCCACGGGCTCCGCTGTATTTGCAACGCCAGTCGCCGCCGCCGCGCACTCCGTCAACCACCGCCTGCTTTCGCTCTCAACCTCATCTTCTCCATCTCTCCCCTGAAGTCAAAAATTTCACAACTCTTAACATACCAATCATCTCCCACTGTCAACATATATATTACTCGCTAGAACCTCCATCTATCTCTCGCAACGATACATGGATATTGAAGTTATCATCAACAGTCACGAGAAAGACCACTAAAAACAAACTTAAACGAGTAATCAACGGAATCAAAGCACCTTCTCAAAATCCTGAGAAGCGACGTCGGGAAGGTAGAAGGAGTGAACGTTTTACAGCAACTACCGGCGCCGCGGTTCAGCGAATTGCTTTCGCAACTCACCACCACATCTCTCCCTCGGCCGGACGCCTGGCAGCAACTACCGGCGCAACAGAACATAAAAAATCCCCAATTTCAAAAAAGCTCTAAATCTTCACAGGACCGCCCCCGCTGCCGTCACTCTGTATCGACGAGCGGACGACGCTAATAAGTCGCCGCCCCCGTCAATTCGGCCCAGCCCCTCACTCATCTCGATTGGCGTTCTGTAGTTGCCGCTGCTAACTCCACCAAGCCGCCAACCCCTTTGCTCAGCCCTCAAGCAGCAGCAACCATAAGGCCGCTGCTGCCGCCGATCCCCTCGTCTCTATCTTCCACTCGCCAGCGCCGATGGCCTGAAGCACGAAGACAAGGCGCGGTAGGTTCTTACGCCCAAATTAAAGGTGGGCCCCATATTTGAAATAAATAATAAAAATCGTCGCTAACGGACGTTAACGACCGTCTATACCGTGGGTTTAATTGCTTGAATTTTGGGACTTTGGGGGCCTATTTGATCCAATATCGACTATGAAGGGGTATACGCTATATGGGTCTCTGCCCTATGAGCATATGCACCTTAACCCATTCTTAATTGTTCATTTCTCACTCTATATATATGTATTCATTTTTACCATGCTGATTGATAAACTTTATTTAGGGGACCTGATTGATAACTTATATATAAAGCAAAATTAAATTATGGCTTGAAACGTGAATTTAATTACGATTTAAAGCTTCAAAACAAATACTCGATAAAAATTAGAGCAAGTTGGTTTTATTGAATTTTATAAGATTTGTAGCGTTTGGCTACCTCTAATTTTCTTTATTATGAAGCTTATTGGAAGAAGAAATATACTCCCTATGTCCCGCAAGAGAGTATCACATATGAGATCACACGAGTTTTAAGAAAAGGTATATGTTGAGTGGAAATGAGTATTTGTGGTTGAATTGATTGTGGAGTTATGATTGAAAAGGAAAAGTTGAGCTATGACCTAAAATAAAAATGATACTCCCTCCGTCCTAATAATCAAGTATCCTTTCTTTTGGGCACAGGAATTTAAGAGAGTTAAAGTAGT
The DNA here is from genome assembly GCF_028751815.1 of Salvia miltiorrhiza. NCBI lineage: Eukaryota > Viridiplantae > Streptophyta > Magnoliopsida > Lamiales > Lamiaceae > Salvia > Salvia miltiorrhiza. The sequence goes on from NW_026651510.1 coordinate 337,738, forward strand.
AGGGACTAGGGCTGTCGATCGGTTCGGGTTCGGTTACCCATACCCGAATTTTCGGTTACCCGAACCCGAAATTGCCATATTTCACTAACCGTTCCCGAACCGTTTTAGGTGTTCGGTTACCCAATAACCGCTTCGGTTACCCGATTCGGTTATTTGGGTATCCGAAATACCCATTTTAAAAAATTAAAATTCAAATAATTTTTTAGATAGAGGATTTGAACCTTAGTCTCTAGAAAATACACAAAGCAACTTATCCACTGAACTAAAGCTTATTCTTAAACTTTAAACATATCATAATTTTATTTTAGCTAAGACTCGATTTTTAAATAAAAAATAAATAAATTAATGAATTAATAATTAAAATATATATAATATATATATTAAATAATTTATTAAATAATTTTCGGTTATTTTGGTTAACCCGTTATGGTTATTGGGTTAACCGATACCCGAAATTTTTCTAAAAATGATACCCGAAATCGAACCGATACCCAAAAAATTCGGTTATTGGATACCCAAACCCGGAAATTTCGGTTCAGTTAACGGATTATCCAAAACCCGATAACCAATTAGACAGCCCTAGTAGGGACCACAGAATTAGTGCTTTAGTTAATGTTATTTTATTTCTTAATTAAATTGACTAATAAAATGCATTCTAACATAAAAACAAAAGCTGCCTATATTTTTAATTCAATTGGGCGGCAGATGTCAGCCAAATATTTAGACTTTGCCCAAATTTTTTGGGCGGCAGAATAGGAAATGAGAAAAGGCGCCAGATTCTAAAATGATCCAAAATTTGCATTGCATTCCAAATATTTTAAAATCACATCAGAATTCGTACACACTAGAGCTATTAAAAGGGAGCCATTGTTTGCTCAAAATTCTTACATAATCAGTGACTAAAAGAGAAGCAAAAAAAAAAAAACATGGGAAGAAAAGATTTGTCTACGGAAGAGAGGTCTTCTATCCTTCAATTCTTGCTTCTTGAAAGCAAAAATAGGAAGCCACCAAGAGGGAAAATGAAAGCTATGGAGAAGTTCAACATCTATCGGTGGACTGTTTCGCGTATTTAGGCTGAGGCAAAACAACAATAAAGAGAAGGTCAGTCTATAAGGTCAACAAGTAAGAAGATATCAAGACCAAGGAGAAAAAGAGTGCACATAGACCTAGAGCTAATTGCAAGTTTAGAGTTGACAAAGAGGTCCACCATATGAAGACTAGCTAGTGGTATAAATTGTAGCAAGAACACCGTAGGTCGGTGGATAGATCAAGGTCTTATCAAAGTTCATACGAGTGCACTAAAACCTGACCTTACAGCCCCAAATAAGCTTTCAAGGTTGAGATTTTGCTTAGAGGCAATAGAGTATGACAGACTGTTAAAGAATTTGAGGTTCAAGAGCATGCAAAATATTGTACACATTGATGAGAAATGGTTTCATAAAACCAAAAGTTCTCACAGGTTCTATTTAACTCCAATAGAGGCTGAACCACATAGAACTTGCAAGAACAAGAAGTTCATAACAAAGGTGATGTTTATATGCGCAGTGTGTTATTTGATGGGAAGATAGGCATGTTCCCATTTATAGAGATGGTGGCAGCTAAAAGATCAAGTAAAAACGGGGTGGCTGGGATTTTAGAGCAAAAGCCAATAGAAAGCATCACCAAACAAGTGATTAGAGACTGCATCATCAATAAGGTATGGATAGGGCATGGATGCTTTAGTTTAATCTAGATTATTTTATTGTATTTTCCAAAAGTTTTCATGCATGTGTGTTGGGAACTTAATGAAATATCCTAGCCCTTGTTTTGATGATACCAAAATTCTTAGGTTTTCTTTGTAATAGATTAGAACATTTCGAACTCAAGTGTTGGAGTTCACCTTCTAGTTTAGCTAGTGTTCTGAAGACTGAAGACCGGAGGAATGAAGAATGAAGAACGAAGGACTAAAGACTGAAGACTAAAGAACTCGACTGTTGTTCGCGATTAAAGGCGGAGTCAAATACTAATATTTGACTAAACGAGTTTCTCAACTGAAGAATCAGTTATGACAGATTCATTAATGCAGGCCACGTAGATTCAACGGACTGATACTAAAGTTAAGTATCAGTTAAACTTCTTTCTCGGACTGATACTCCAGAAGTTAAAAGGAAGCCACTCACTCCAAGTACAACCGCATTAAATGCAAAGATTTTAAGGATCGTCCTTTCTCTACAGAGCATTCATTTTTGGTGATTACCTTTTCAGAGACGTCTTATCTCTTGTACTTGAGTAGCCGTTTCTCACCAAACAAGGAACCTCGAAAATTGAAGCCTCAGCCAAGTTCGAATTTCTCTCCAACTGATGAATTCTTGAAGACCATCTCCGCCAACGGATCTATTCAAGACCTCTCCTATAAATAGAGCTCAAGGAACACTTCAATCTTTACCGATTCAAATACACAAGCTAAAACGCTGCCGAAATCGCCACTCAGCCAATCAAAGATTTCAAAAGTTTGAATCGAAGAAGAGAATCCTAAAGCCAAATTCAGTCAACTACTGATTACATATATTCTCTTAGAACCTTAGGCAAATATTGTTTATCCAAAGCCTAAGTTACCAATTACAGAAAACCTGTTCTCTGTGATCTTGTTGGCAGTTTTCGAACCTCCTTTCAACTGACCAAAAAGAGAGTTTGAGCCGAGAGGAGTTCAAACCAGTGTTTTGACTCCAAGAGATCTTAGCAGTCGCAGAGAAGATATTGTTGTGTCTTAGCGAGCTAAGAGTGTTTGAGAAATCGAACCCAGTGCGTTGGTACTGAAAATCTGATTTTCAGTTGTAAGGTTTGCTGTGCACCCATAAGCACAAGCCCATAGTGTTTTTCAGTGTGATCAACTGACCGTGGACGTAGGAATTGGATTCCGAACCACGTAAAAATCCATTTGTCGTTTATTGCTTTCAGTTCTTACTTTCTTATTTGTGCACAAACACTTTGTTAACTGAAACAGATTAACTGCAAAGTGAACTAAAATCTTGACAACGTGTTAATCGCAAATGCTATTTCAAAAGAAAAGTTTTTCGCTACCAGTGTTATAAGTCTAACTGATAAATCTTTGGATAGTCAGTAAGATTCATAACACTCCTCTGTTTTATAACTAAGACCGAAGCCTCACACTTATCAGTTAAAGTCTTGCACTTAACTGATATCTCTTTAATGAAGAGAGATTCAGTATCAGTCTTCAACCTTTGGAATCAAAGTTTTCCTTAACTCTTTCAATAGTCAGAAGGTTGTGTTTGTTTTGAAAAATAGTCTATAGGTGTATTCCCCCTATACACCTATTCTAGACCTTCTGGGACCTAACAATGTGCATTGTAATGTGGCAGATTATCCCTGCCATTAAGGCCAAGTGGCCCTCTTTTGCAAGCAAAGATGTGTATATTCAACAAGATAATGCAAGACCACACATCAACAATGATGACTTGGAGTTTTGAGAGGCTGCCACAAGTGATGGTTTCAATATCAACATTGTGAATCAATCTCCAAACTCACCCGACACCAATATCAATGACCTTAGGTGGTTTAGGCCCATCCAAAGACTACAAACAGAAACTGCATGTTTTGATGTTGATGATTTAGTAAATGCAGTTGTCTTCTTATGAAGAACTATCTCCAATGACTTTAAATTGTGGTTTTTTTAAGCTTACAAGATTGCATGCTAGAGATCATAAAGGTTAAAGGGCAGAATTGTTACAAATTACCACATATGAAGAAAGGGTCATTGATGAGACAAGACATACTTCCATTAAGTTTGGAACTCCCCCTTGAACTTGTCACAGAATGCATATCATATTTGAAAGAGAAATGTGCAGTTGAAGGACTTGAAGACGTAATGGACATATTAGGCATTAATGAAGCAAATGTAGATGGCCTTGAAGAACTTTTCAATGCCATAATGTTGCTTTATTTAAACCAAGACTGGGAGGTTTTTTTGTTTTTTGTAAATGCCTACATGAAGCTATAGTGCTCATTGAATTTGTTTTGGGAAGCATGTTTTGTACACAGAAAATGTATGGCAAATTATGTTTTGAATTTAATTTTTATTTTTTTGTCTTTCCATTTAATGCCTAAATGCAGCCAACTACCATGATTATCAAGATGGCAGACATCTATACACTATGAATATCAAGGATGACAGCCAACTACCATGATTAATGAAGATGGCAGCTAACTACACACCCCAAATCAAGCACACTGAGCCACAAGCATACAAAAATGGCAGCACACAACCATGAAACACCAAGATGGCAGCCAACTACACACCCCAAATCACCAAGATGGCAGCTAACTACACACCCTAAATCAAGCACACTGAGCCACAAGCATAACAAAAATGGCAGCACACAACCATGAAACACCAAGATGGCAGCCAACTACACACCCCAAATCACCAAGATGGCAACCAACTACACATTACAATGTAAGCACACTAACGCACAAATCACTAACAACACAATTACATACATCTCCACCTCATAACAATCATAGACATAAAATCAGATTAGGCATGATGAACATGTTTATATCATTTCAGAGCAAAAAATTAACCATCAAACCCTAGTACTCTTGCATGCAGCCACTAAATCCCCAATTACACCATTTGTCAGTTTAATTTAAACAACATAGTAAAACATGGAAGATCTCCAAATCATAGATGGCCTACACATAACACTGATTAAGTAAAAAATGAAAGATCACACCCGAAACATCATTGGGCAAAAAACGGCGAGCAGGTGAAGGTGGACTTTGGATGCAGTGTGACACCACTCGTTTGGTTCATCTGATTTCACCTGCGATTCCTTTGATTCCTTCGATTCCTTCGATTTCGCCATAAATCTAGGGGACAATATCTCTCTCGATTTCCCTAAGATTCATAACAGAGAAGGTCAATATCTCTCGATTTCAGAGGATTTAGTCAAACACAGAGGTAAAGGGGACAAACGTATGTTTTCATCCTTGCGGGGTAAGGGCGTCGGTAGATCAAAGGTCGAAACGGAGGGGCCGGACTACGATCTGCCACGTACTCTCCGAGCTCTTCACTCTCTGACGCACCTAGACCATACTCCTCGGGTGACGCCGGCAACGTCTCCGACATGGAGAAAGAAAAGTACACCTGCGACGAATCACCCCACAACGAGCAATCATCTTCGGTGTCGGGAATCACTTCGTCGCTCAGATACTCCTTCCAACCATATAAAGGGTTCATCACGGCAGAGTGAAGAACGGAGAAATGCGGCGGAGTGAAAGAACGGAGGAAGACGGCGGGACTTAGGGTTTTTCCCTTTAGGAGGGCGGCGCGGGTTTCAGAGAGTCAAGGCAAGAGAGAGAGAGAGTGACAGCTTTGGGAATATAGGAATTACGGTTACAAATAGATTTAAATATAGAAGTGTTAATTAATTTACTAATTGTATCCTAATTAATGCTAAAAAGAGAAATGAGACTAGTTACATGATACGACTCGAAAAGAAATACTCCCTCCGTCCACGAATTAAAGCCCTACTTGCACTTAAATTTTTATCCACCAATTAAAGCCCTATTGTGCTTTTTGTACTTTTTACTCTTCTTTTTTTTCCCTATATTTACCACCATTTGCCACTAATCGACCCACCTTACAACAACTTTATCATTTTTATATTCTATATTTATTACACTTTATCACTAGTGGACCCACCACACAACACCTTTAACACTTTAGTCAACTACTTTATCACTTTAGTCAACTACCCTTATATTTCACCCACAACACCTTTTTCAGCTTTCTTAGTCTCCGTGCCCACCCTCAAATGGGGCTTTAATTGGTGGACGGAGGGAGTACGAAACTTGAATATTCGGATGAAATATTTTTTTATGAGACGAGCAATGAAAAATGTGATACTTTTTTATGAGACGAAACGAAATACTCCCTCTATCCCACGAAGCACGACACAATTTTCTTTTTGGTTTGTCCCACGAAGCTTGACCTGTTTTTAAAAATGGCAAAAAAATTACTCTTTATTTATTTTTTCACTTTTACACCTATCACACTTAACACACAAAATATTAATTTATTAATTTATGTGCCGAAAAGAACTATGTTATACATCATGGGTTGGAGAGAGTACAAAATAAACAAAAATCAAATCGGAGTATGTATTGTGGAACATAGTAAAAAGTTGAGGTGCAAATCACATCAGAGAATCAGACTTGTCTTTACTCCCGCATTTGCCGCTGATTTGTATTTCTTTCATCTCATCGCTGCCTGTGATATCTAATCTATACACAGTGAAAACCAACTCCTAATTAAATTATAGTCGCAATTAAAATTAGAGATACATCCTCCTTATTTTATTATTAATCTTTTTAGGTTTGGCAGACTAGCCTCTTCCCCTAATCTGTCTTAATCAACCCTACCCGAAATATAATGGCCCACGAATTTATATTTTTTCAAAACAAATGTCATGTCAAAACCGAATAAAGATACTTATTAAGATGAAATACATATTTAAATTGTGTGCTATACTTATAAAGAACAAATTAAATGACAGTTTGATGGCATCTATCGAGTTCGAAGTTAGATATGTATAATTGTTAATTTCATTTAATTTAGAAGTTTTATGGTAAAAAAAAAAAAATACGAACTTTAAAAAAAGTTACAATTTTTATGTGAATTTTCAATTAAGCTAAAAATAGATTAATTTATATTTTTATTGCAATTTTCACTTGAGTTGACTTTCAGCGGAATTAGAGCTTAGTTGACAGTCGGAAATTCACTTGTTGTTGGTCTAACTTATGATGAAAAGGAGTATTTAGAAGTTCGGAGGTCTAAGAAGACAAAAATTATTATATTTGACTTAATTTCGAGTGTCAATTAATTTCATTGAAAGTCAAACTTAGATGAAAATTGCAATAAAAATATAAATTCATATATTTTTACGTTTAATAGAAAGCTCAGGTGAAAATTATAACTTTTTTAAAAATTCGTGTATTTTTTTTTATTATTATAATCCCTTTAATTTATACATGCCACAACTCAAGAAAAGCCCTTCTTGATTAATAGTTGGTGGAAGGGATGAATGCTTGCGGAATTTGTCTGTAAACCCCTCAAAAGATGAGAATGATTAACATTTTTTTTACATTTTTAACATAGTAGGCAATAAATGTTTTTTTGGAGGGGAACCAGGCAATAAAATTTTATGTACATGTTAATTTTATTTATACTTCATCTCCATTTTCTTGTGCTATGAACAACATATTACAAATATTGTCTTCAACTTCCTTTGTGTTAATTTTAAGTGACAATATATAGACAAGAATAACTATTTTGGATAAATAGATTTGTTTTATTTTTATTTTTATTTTGATAAAATTATACTTCCTCCGTCTACAGTATAACTTTCTAGAAAGAAGTGACAGGAGTTTTAAAAAGAGGTTGTTGAGTGTATTGAAAGTGATAAAAATGTATTGTAATTAGTGTTGTATTGTTTTAATTTGTATTGAGAATGGTGAAAAAATAAATAAAAAATAAGGATAAATGAAGTATTATTAGTGGTGGGGTATAATTAAAAAAAATTATGGATAACTAAAAAAAAAATATATGACAAAGTTTTGTTGTGGATAGAGAGAATATGTTTTATAGCTTTAAAAAAAATGGAGCCACATTAAAAGAGGGATAATTAATGAGAAGCAATAAAAAATATAAAAAAATATGATTATAAGGTTCATAGTTTTTTTTTTTTTACTTAGGGGAGTTGGGGAGGGGGAACAATGGGGTTTGAACTCGGAACCTCACTGTTCACACATAGGAAGTTGCACAGCTTGGTGTCCCCTTTAGGTAGGGCTGGCAATTTTCGACACGACACGAAAACACGACATGAAACCGCACGAAATTAATGGGTTAGTAACACGCACGATAAGGTTCGGGTCCTTATCGGGTCGACCTGATAAGGACCTGATAATTTCGGGTTGGGTTGGGTTGGGTTCGGGTCGGGTTCAGGTAACCCGATAGTGATATTATTATTTTTATTAAATATTTATTTTAATTTTTAAATTTTCGATTTCTTAGTTTGGGCCTTAGGGTTTTATTCATTTCAAATTTCAATCAATTATTTGCACTAGAGATTGGTTGTTTGTAGAAAAAGGTATGAGTTTTTTGTGTTATTAATGTTAACATTTTATATTATTGATATATATTTAATATTAATTCATATTTTTTTTCGTTCAAAGCCTTCAAAAGCGAAGTACCAGCATCTAAGTTAGCCGAAGACTTTCTACATGGCGATGATGAACCTCAAACCGAATCTTCTTCGGTCTCCACTATTGTTGTTGCATGAAGGCTGTCACTTAGTCTAGTTATGTTTTGATTTGTTAAGCTCACTTAGATTATGTTGTAGTTATGTTAGGGATTGACGACTCTTGGTTGATGCATTGTTATTTTCATTTGAGCTTATTATATTTTGTTAAGCTTATTGGTTTAATGCTTTATATTGATTGAATTTTTAGTTTGGCATATGTTGAATTGTTGATTTATTGGATATGTTGATTGTTGAGCATATGTGATGAATTTTGTATTTTTTTATATATTATTATTCATGTGAATGAATCAAATCAAATTTGTGTTGTTATCAGGTCGTAATCAGATCGTGTCGCTATCGTGTTGTGTCAACCCGATTCAAATCGGGTTGTTATCAGGTCGTAATCAGATCGTGTCGCTATCGGGTCGTGTCAACCCGATTCAAATCGGGTTGTTATCGGATTCGTGTCGGGTTCGGGCTGGGTTCGGGTTTAGGTGTATCAGGTTGGGTTCGGGTTGGGTTCTAGCATTCCCTTATCAGGTCGGGTTCGGGTTTGGCCTTATCAAGTCGGGTTGATATCAGGTCGACCCGATAGCGATCCGACCCGCACGATTTGCCAGCCCTACCTTTAGGACTATACGGTTCACAGTTAGGCATGGTTGTTTGGTATAAATATGCAGTAAGATTTATAGCATGCACGGTTGCTCCACGGTTGATGACTACACATGATTGACGTTATTCGATACTCACATGATCATGGTTGATTTACATTCCACGGTTGGATTAGTACACAATAAGCTTTATTACACCCATGGTTGATTTATATTCCATAGTTGAATTACATCTTGTTAATAAATCTCGTAGGTTCACGGTCGAAGGTTGTAATTTGTTGAGTTATAATACTACTCCCTCCGTCTCTATTTAATAGACGACAAGGTTTGGGCACGAATGTTAAAAAACGAATAATTTATAACAAAATAGAAGAGAAAAGTAACTTTTGCTGATGATATATTTGTCCAAAAAGTAAGAGAGAGAAATAATGAGTTATGTAAAGATATTTGTTATGTATTAACTTTACATTTTGAGCACATCTCCAAAAATTTACAATTTTCTGGTGCCGTACATGATCGTTCTTGGTTGGCTTTGGTTGGCCGAGATGGTCTTACAGCTGTCTGACAGACTAACTTTGCATTTTGAGAAGTAACTTATTAAATTGATACGTCTAAATAAGGAAACATGAATCCATTGAACTTTCTCCTATATATATATATATATATATATATATATATATATATATATATATAGGGTAGGGTTAATATAAAAACCCCTCTTAAGATGAAAACTAGGAACCAATTTAAAACCATTGATTTAAATAAAATAGAGGGCTGAGATTAAACTATATATGCACAATTTCGATTGCATAGATGCACAGTTTCAATTGCATAGATGCACAATTTCGATTTGCTTGAGTATTTTGCATTGTTGGTTTCAATTGCATAAATTGCATATTTTTTAATTGCACAGTAAAATATAATAGATGCACAGTTTCTTTTGTTGACTAAATCCTAACCACTAGATCTAATATTTAAAAGGTCAAGATTAGGTTCCTAGTTCTCATTTTAACATAGGTTTTTATTAGAACCTCTTCCTATATATATATATATATATAGGGGGCCGCTCCAATGAGACCCCCTAATTTTAGTGAGATCTAGGGCACGATCTGGTGCGTTTATTTTATCAATCCTATGACTGATATTGTATCTGGAGGGTGATTTTTTTTCGCAGGGTTCGAATCCTGAAGGGAGCAGAATATTTTAAATTTTGTTATTCATCAATATATACTACATTGTTCATCAGTATATACTGTCTCGTTCATCGGTATATATGTCTTATCCATCACTAATTTTTTAAATTTTAGTTTTCATCAGTATATACATTTTGTTCATTAGTATTATATGTCTTATTCATTGTCCTCATGTTACACGAAAAATAGGGGGTCTCACTGGAGCATGCCCTTATATATATATGGGGAATGGCTAAAATAAGAGCATTTCTTAAGATATAAAATAAGAATCATTTTCAGCCCTTAGATCATCAAGATCTACGGTTGATTCGTAATCTTGTTGGATGGATTTATGGTCCTGAGTTCGAATCCCAAAAGTAGCAAAAATTTATTTTTCACAATTCACACCTTTATACAACGAATTCATAAGTGTTCTACATAAAATTCATACATTAAAAATTGCTCTTATTTCTTATTTTAAGATGTGCTCTCATGGTAGCCCAATCATATATATATATATATATATATATATATATATATATTGAAAGTTTTTGTAGTGATCTTTAATTTGCTATGCATATCAAATATTTATAATTAACTGAATTTTACAATTTTAGAAAAGTATAAAAAGGTTAAATATAGTATACTAATAAAAATTCAATTTTATTATAATTTCAAAATTATCGCTCAATTTTGGAATTGATTTTAAATTGAAAGTTGCATTTTTAGCTTTTATATTTGGGCAAAGTCGCAATATAGTATAGATCATAAATTAATAAACTTAATAATTTATATTTACTGTAAAATTTAAAAATATTTTATTGTTGATAAGTAGATACGGGTGATATTCATAACCGTTTAAAATTTGGTACATTTGATTTTTGTACACGATTGGCATGATTAATATTCGTACACAGTTTACATAGTTAGGGCGTGTTTGCTTCATAAGGTAATGCCAAATTGTTATTTAGTCTTGAGTTGCTTTCATTGTTTGCTAGCTTGGGTTATTTAGCAAGGCGGCCCGACGGAGCCCGTTAGCCCGTAGTTAAATGCCAGAAATCTCTAGCTTAATTAACCAGCGAAGGGCGCTAGATTCAGTGTTTGGAGGGCTTCAATACCTCAGACTAATTTTTTGAATTTCAATATTACCCCCAAAAATTAGATTTTCGAAATCAAATAATGAAAATAACAGCCTTGGACACTCCGCCATTCCCATAGAACAACAGTCGTCGTCTTCGAGCTTCCATTAATTTGAACTTCGATTTTCTTCGTCAGAGCGCAGTCCAGGAATCGATTTGCCCCTCGCAATTATATATCTAGGTTTGCAGTGTCGGATTCGGTATGTAGTAGGGTTTTGTTTTCCTGGTTTGCGGTTTTATTCTTCTGGTGCCTGATTTCGTCATAGGGTTTCATATTCTTTAATTTCTCTATTGTTTCTTTTGTTATTTTTATTCTGAAATTCGAACTCGTGCATCCATCGATATGTTGTTCGGTAATTTATAAACTTGGATTTGGGTAAAAAAGGCGAAAGCTTGCTTGAATTGTTCTGAAACCCAATGAAATCTTTTATGTTTGAGCATTCTCTCATACTTATTTATTTTCAATTCCTTTTGATAATGAACAAGGTTTGGGTTCTTCCACTTGCTATCGAATAGAACTTCATTTGGCTCGTCGGATACATAAGGGCAGAATCTCACTTGATTGCTTGGAGGTTAGAGTTCAGCTCTTTTTTAAATTCATTTTTACAACTCTTGCCATTATAATGAATCAATTTTAATCATTGTCTGAGGTGTATAATCTGGAAGTTATTTGCTATAAGTTTTGTACCGATGGTTTGGATGAATGAAGTGATATTAAGATGGTTCTTGTGTTTGCATATTTTTGTTGAGATAACTATTTGATTTTAGATGGTTCTTTTGTTTGGATGATTTGGATGAATGAAGGGATGTTAGATGGTTCTTTGGTTTGCATATTTGGTTCTTGTGTTTGCAACCTCTGTTGGTACCTAATTTGAGCTACTGGTGTTTATTCTCATATTTGCTTGGTACAATAAGAACTTAGTTATTATATTGTGATTGCATACTAGCTGATGACGAGTGCAGCATTGTTGTTGTTTTCATTTGTTGAATGTGGTTGATACATTTTCATTGATAGATTGCAGATTACCCTGCTGGAAATTGTTGTTGGGTTTATAAAAAATGAGAAACGACAGACTTAATAATAGGATGCAAATATCATGGTTGATTGAGGAGATTATGCGTCAATTTTTATTTCAACTTGTAGTAATAATCGAGGTACTTATTATGCTGAAAACACAAAAGCGAAAACACAATGAATCTATTGAGCCGTATGCAATATTGTATAAAATTCCGACCAAATCAAATGCCTCAGTAGGATGACGAGTGTTAGCTATACAGATTGCATTGTAAACCTTAGGATGGATCGCAACACGTTTAGTCTATTGTGTGGTTTGCTTAGGCAATTAGGTTCCTTAAAGAAAGGGACATTTGTTAGTGTTGAGGAGAAAATGGCGATGTTTTTTTTTATCTATTTTGGCTCATTATAAGAAAAATAGTGTTGTCTATTTTGATTTTTGGAGATCGAGGTAGACGATATCTCGTTATGTCCACACGATCTTGAAAGCAATTTTAAAGCTCTATGTGATTCTAATGGTGAAACCATAACCAATTCCCGAAGAGTGTGATGATCCTAGATGAAAGTGGTTTAAGGTAAGAACACCATGACTCTTGTGTTTATATTCTACCGTCAAATATGAATAGCATGATGTTTTTCTATATGTACAAATCCGCACACGCTAAGCTCTACGTTCTTAGTAAGTTGAAGAAAAAGTTTGACGCAAAGCTTAGCCTTGTCAACGTCGAACAGAGGCTATCATTCTTGCAAGGGTGGTACGAGACGTTCAAGCGAATCTCGAGCCTCACTGCAACTCACTTCGATGTTGAGCGGCATATGATAATTGACATTCCACCCGTGTGGGAAAAGATAATTAAGGTAAGTCATGTTGAGGCCGTTTTTAATATTCTTGATTTGGAAGAATGAATATATAGTGTCATGAATATAACTATGATAATTCTTGTGGCAAGGACGGTGAATTTTTCGAGGCGTGTTACCACAAGGGAGAGCCCGAATACTATAGGTTATGTAGTTTATTCGAGCCGGCGATATCAAGATCGAACTAAACCATTCTCGAACAGTGATTCTTATTGAGGACTCCCCAACGGCTAAGCTTGTCCCGAGATTGCGCGCCGAAGGCTATGAAGACTCCTCGGAGGATGAGGTGACGTCCCCACCGCCTAATACTATTTCAAGGAGTTGTCACCGTATGTTTCAAGATAACTGTGAGTCTAGTATAGATCAACCACAACAGTCAACTACCAACACGATATGGCCACAAATTGAGAAAAAGCACAAGTTCCCCGGAAAGAATGTTGCAGCGACGCCGAGTGATGACCACGGTGTTGGTGATAGCTCTTGTGCGTCTTCATGGAGCTCGTGGAAGTAGTATAATCGTGGCAAAATTCCTTTCGTTCATTTTATTTATGTTATGTTATCCACATCTTCATGTTAGCTTTTGAATTAGTTCCATATTTCTAAGTATTTTCTTCTCCCTAATCTTCATATATTTTGTGTTATCCGAAATTATATGGGATTACTAATATGGGATGAGTATTTTTTGGTTTTCATATCTTCTGACTCTTGCGATGCTTGGCAAATCTTCATATTTTTTCCATTGTTTGTTTACCAAAAGTTGTAATCTAGATGCATGGGAAAGATGTTTGTGGGAAGAAATGTGCATCTTTGTTGGGCTGTTGCGATTTTCTGTAACTGGTTTTCGAGTTTGGCATAATCAAAATTTGATTAATGTTTCGTTCACTTGATTAAACTGAAGAACTAACTAAAAAACAAGTTATTTTTCTTGATCAAAGACATGGAAATCTTTACTGATATATTGAATGATGCTTTTTTTTTTCGGACTTTACAACTCATAGATATATGCTACCAGAAACTAAAGGAGATTTAAATAGCATTGTCATAACTCAACATAAAAATTAAAGCAAGAGACGTGTTTGAAACTTTTTTTAACAAGAAATATCTTACAAATTCAATAGTGTTCACCTTAAAATCCTCATCATCAATAAGTAAAACCACAACCACATGCAATATAACTCAAAAGCCACCACAAACAACCAAAAAGGCAAATTCACCAAGTCAACCAATAACATTGAGTTCCATACGGAAGAGTACTTAGTATTATAAGCAACAACAAGTAAGCAACAATTAGCAACTATTCAAAAACTTAATCAAAAGCCTACGAAGGTCCAACAATATCATAAAGTGGCTTAATGCATAGATGCATTCCATACCACAAGACAAAAAGCAGATATAATAATTATACTGCCCGCGGGTCTCGAGAACGCGCAACAAGTAGTCAGATCTAGCTTCCTTCGGGAGACTCATGAACAACTCGAGTCTCTCCACCTTGTCACACAATATCTCGCACACTTTGAATTTCTCATTCTTGGATAGACCCGAAATTGCGACTAATGTTTCATAGACTTCAGTGTGTGCCTTGCTAAGATCGAATTTGTAGCCAATTCTATTCCTGATGTGTTCGAGCCGCTTATCCGTGTTGCGCTTGAGCTCAACAAGCAGCTCATACACTTCATCTAGTCATTCATCCTGTTTGCGCTTCTTTCTCGGTGCCCATGCCCTTTCACCTTCTTTCTGACTTTGACATACGCCATCCTCGGCTGCATCAATGTCAATCTTATCCTCCACATGTACATTTTGTCCATGTTTTTCCGAAATTGTGTCCCGTGCAAGATTATCATGACTTGTCATGTCGTTGATGGCATTCATCAAGTCCTCTGCCTTGTCACCAATCGAGCGATCCTTGCCAAAGATCTTTTTCCAATCCTCGAAGAGCGGCCAACTCTTGTGACGCATGAGACGCACAGTCGGATCACACTACACAACATTTGAAATAGTGGTTATTACATATACACGACGGATAATAGTTCAATCTTCAGCACAATATCCATTCACATGAAACTAAGACAAGCAATCCTCAAAAAATATGTCAGCATCCAGAGATATAACAACATAGAATTAAAGCTCCAATGGAGAAAGGATCAGAGAAGATTAAATTCGTCAAAATATATGTCAGCTTCCACTTGTAAGTTGTATCAGTTTATCACTAACACTTGAAGTCGAGAATATTCACTAGACAGAAACAGGCTACAATAATTCACGTGTGAAGATAAGATTGGCTAAGAGAGACAAACTTTTAAACAAACAAAGCATTTAAATCAATTTGTGAGGTAAATTTTATTGTACCTAGAATAGCAATAGAAATAATTATGAAAAGCAAAAGGTCACATTGAGCTAAAATAAAATGACCTAATTATTTTACCAATACCCAGAAATCACAATCTTCTCTAAAGTAAATGAAACAACGATTTGCTCAATTCGAAATACCTTAACGACTTGTTCCCACTGATCGTTGTCATAGTCGATCATGTTTGAATTGAATCCTTTCCCACTTTTCCCTAACATGGCTGTCAAGGAGTAATAGTTCTTTTTCCAAGTTTCGATTTTGGAATTGATATGTGGTGTAGCTTTTAAATAGGTGCCCGAAAGCTCCTTCTTCAAGGCGTCCTCAAGTTTGCCGAGGAACCCGTCCCGGAACCCATTGTCCGACTTCCAGCCATTCGCAACTAATTCTTTCAACGAAGACAGCAACACATGCTCTTCCCTTGTAGACCAAGAACGGCGAGTCTTTTCCGTTTTGTTTGCCCGACTACGACTCGCATCGCTGCTCCCCGTCTCAACTCCTTACCAAATATAACATACAAATAGATCAAACAGGGGCCTATACACTCCAATCATAGATGGTCAAAAGCTAACTGATGACATCGACAAATTCAGTTTTTAACCATGATGAACTGCTTAACAAATAGTCGAAAAAATCACACACAGAAAATACACTCAACATGCCACATTTCAAGGTGTGAAGTATTGTATCCAATCTAACAAATACATATTATATAAATAAATAAAAAAACAGTAAAAGAGCAAGCTAGAATTTAGGGGAAAAAAATCCAACCCACATTCATTCGCATATTGAACCGCATTGTCTGAAATGCAATGACATAGCCACAAAAATTGAAACCCCAATAGGTAAAAACGAGTGTTATTCATTTTCCACATAATTCCGCACCAAAATTCGAAAGTTTATCAGCGAATTTCATAAACCCTAGACACAATTTTCAACTAATCGCCAAGCCGTTACCTTGGATATAAGAAGACATCTAGAAAATCAACAACGGTTAATCTCAACCTCCAATTGCAAAGTGCCAGTTATTGAGGGTTTGTGGCGCAGATGGCAGAGCAGCGGGAAAACGCTAGAACGTGAGCCAAAACTTTCCCTCCAAAGTACCAGTATTTTCGTGTGCTTTTTTCTTGAATCAGGGATGACGATTGTAATTAGAGAGGGGTAGGGAGTGTCTTTATTAAATTTAAAAGAGGGTAATACAGTAATTTCGCGTCCTATTATTGAATTGCAGAATGGGTTACCAAACGAAAATCTGTTATTAAATGCCAAATAAGCTCGTTAAGCTAATACAGATTAAGACTAATAACCAAGCCTTGTGAATAATGGGCCTTCCAAAAATTATTAATCAAGCATAATCTTGTACTTAGCAAACACGCCCTCAACATGTGAGGGCATCTCCAATGGTACTGCAAATCTCATTTTGTAGTACCAAATTCACTCCAATGGTGCTTCAAATCCAAACTTGGGGCCACTTTTTGAACATTATAACACCAAATTTGGTGTTGCACTATTCACCACACCAAATCACTTTATTGAATTTTAGAAATTGCAAACTAACTCCTCTTCTTGGTGAATATTGAGAAGGCGTCGACTTGAGCAGATGTTGAAATATTGAGAAGATGATGAAGATGTGCAGCCGCGGTTGAAGAAGACTCGTTGAAGAAGAAATAAGGCTCCTTTAATTTGTTTTGGACTTTTAATTGGGAGTTGGAGATTATATTGTGCTGTAAAAATAAGGGCTCTATTTAATAAATAAAAATGGATTCCAAAAATGAAATTGGAGTTCACAAAGGTCGAACAACATAATTAATTTCAAAATTGGATTCCAAAATGAAATGGTTCCGGGACTATGTAATTTTAATGAATTTTATTTAAAAATTTTGTATCTTTTTCTTATTTAATAATAATAAATTAATTTTGGTATAGTATTTAATTTAATATGAAATTATTAATTAAAAATTTGGGGCGAATGTATAATTTGAATGAAATATATAAGTATGATTGAAGAAGTATAAAAAGTAAGTGGAAAGAGAATATTTAAAGAATATTCTTTTGGGTTTGAGTTTGGTGTAAATGGTTGGAGAAGAATTACCGTTGAAACTTGAAAATAACATATACTGTAAAATGAGTTTGAGTTTGAGTTTGGTGTAAATGGTTGGAGATGCCATTTTATTTCCTGCCAAATCAACTCACGTGGGGTAATTTTTATTAACTTTTTATTTAGAAAAGTACAAAACGACTAAGAAACATAAACTTTTATGAAATTAATGGTTGAAAAACATATACATTTATCGAGTAGTATTAATTTCTCCCATATTTTGAATAGGAAAAAAAGGCCACTTCAACTTCAAATATGAACACTCGAAAAGAAACAGTGATTTTATGGCACGGCGCAGACAGAAATAGAATTATCTAAAAAAGAAACAAACAGGATTGAAGGGAACAGTTCCAACAAGTCGTTATTATAAAAGAAGCAGAAATGAGTTCCCAACCCCACATTATCTCATTTGTAAATTAAGGAAATATATATTCATGGATTTTGATGATCACGCTCTCAACTCCACCTATTTTCACCAACAAAAGGTAAATAAATCATTTTCATTTCAATTCCCACCTAATTATTCACGTCTGCATTTCTCAATTTCTGAGCGTTGCATGGCTGAAGCAATTCCTTGTGCTAAGCATGGAGCTGCAAGAAACCAGGCTCCGAGCAGAGGAAGACCTCAAATCGCGCGACGCCCAAATCCTCCACCTCAAGGAGCTGCTCGCCGCCGCCGTCAAAGAACGCGACGAAGCTCGAGACAACTGCAAGAGAATCTTGTTCGAGAAGCTTCTGCTCCACCAATCAGCTCCCAATTCCGCCATTTCCAGCATCGAAGAAGACGACCCCACGCGAGGAATCGACTCCGCCAACGCCTTCTCCTCCTCCGACTGCGACGAGAGCATCGCCTCCTCGCCGCAGAGACTGCCGCCGCCGCCGGAGTTTCCGCTGGCGATCAAGGGGCCGTTGCCGGAAAAAGGAAAGCTGCTGCAGGCGGTGGTGCGAGCGGGGCCGTTGCTCCAGACCCTCCTCCTCGCCGGGTCTCTTCCGCAGTGGCGCCACCCTCCGCCCCCGGTGGACCCCTATCAGATCCCACCACCGCCGGTGGCGGTGCCGCCGACGTCCACTCTGCCAGCACTGCCCCCACACTTCTTACGTCATGGTGACGACATCGGCACCGTTAATGATTGGACAGGTGCAAAACGAGGTCCGCCTGAAATTACTAATTGGTCTAACGAATTGAAACGACAAACGACAAAGGACTGATGTATTAATTAAGTGAACTTCATGTATTAATTAAGTGATCTAAGTTTGTGAGTCTTGTCATTGAAATTTTAGAATTGGTAGTCAAGATTAGGAAGATTTGAGAAGTTGATGTAGAATTTGTACAGTGCTTCCACTTAGGAAGGGGAAAATTAAGTGAATTGACCATTGGAGGCTTTCTTGGGCCAGCATTTTTGGTTGGGGTGTCTCAGTCTCTCTCCACATATAATTAGACGTTTAAATCCTTGTTTCGTTTTGAGTCCATTTTTATAGTTAAATTATGGTATTTAATTTGGGCACCTTCCAAAGCTCTTTAGGTATGTATATTGATAATTGGAGAAGTATTGTATAATCTCTAACATATTTACCTCTTTATTTCTTAATTTTGGGTCGTTTGCTCCTCGACATCTTATAAAGAGTGCAAATTAAATCCTCTCTATTTTTGATGGACACTTAATTTCGTTCAATATTTTATTTTTTTTTTACTTCTCAAGCAGGTCCCACTCTATATTTATCAATTTATTAGGAATAATGAACTTTTTTTTATTTGGTATAATCCTGAAATATTGTCTCAAACTTTGTTGAATCAGACATGTTTTGTGCCTTAATTTTTATTGCTTCATTTAGTTCTATTTTCTTTTGCTATCAGGTTTCACTGAATTTTTCTATGTTAAAGAAGAAAATGTTCATTTTTTTTTCTTTAGTTTATTTTTACATGCATTTTATTAATATGTATGCTAATAATTTGAGCAGTTGATATTTTCAATATTCATGTGTGTTATTTCGTAGATTCAATCATGAGTTATAAAAAATATTTTGCTTATATAATGGTTGTCAGTAAGAATATAATCTTCAGTTGAAACTTTAAGAATTAGGGATCTTATATGTATTTTGCGCTTCTTATCCTTCAATTGACAGTTTATATCCCACTTGAGAAATAGAAAAAAAAAATATTGGATGGAGTTAAGTGTCCATCAGAAATATGAGGAATTTTACACCCTTTATGAGATATTGAGGGGCTAACAACCCAAAATCAAAAAAATGAAGAGACAAATATATTAGGAGGTTATATGATAATGAACTATTTGTTACTTCTCCCGTGGTAAATATCTCTACACTAATTTTGGACAATAACAATTTCTCTTCAATATATGTATTCTTTTAGATAAGCTCGTGCTTAGAACATGCTTAACTTAACATCAAAATTCATACATGAAACATATACTGTGTACCCTATATATATATATGTACTGAAAAAGAAGAAGAAGAAAAAACTATAGTAATAATCGGAACCAAAATTAGCATCACATTTTACATATTAGTGCTTTATCTTTTTATAGGTTGGATGACAGGGCTCATACCAATTGATTAGTTTGAAAATCTAACTATTTATTTGATATTTATTACTAGTGTATATAAGAAGTTTTTCTTTTTTATTTTATCTCAAGTTGATAAAATGTCAGGAGTAAGTTGTAATTTATCCTCACATATCTTGCTATTTTTGGGAAAATAAATCTTAATTTCTCTACTGCATTTTCAAGATAGTTCGTGTGCACTAAAATTTTGGGAATTAAAATATACTCGTAGTCTTGTAAATGTAGAAGAGAGATTTATTTTCCCATTAATAGCAAGAATGTGAGCATGATCTATTTTTTTATATATCTTGAATTTCACATTAATGAAGATGCATGCTCGTAGCCTTGTACTCACATTCTACTATGTTTTGGAAAGAAAATTGTTTGTGTTTTGTATTTTCTAGATAGTTCGTCGGCACCCGCTTTGTATGGGATTTGGAAGCTCAATATGCAAGATTTTATTTTTTTTATATTATACTATTAGGGCATGTTCTGCGATAAATATTTGTTTCTATAATTGACTATGTGTGTGAAAAAATGAATTTGATGGGTATGGGCAACAACCATGAGGTGGAGATGGGCCGGCATGTCGGGAGGTTGAGTGGGTCCCACAAATCACAATTAGGATCTAAACCCCTTGTCTTAAGTTGAATTTATATCCCTCTTAATCATTTCTTTCTTGGACTCTTTCAACTTTTGCTTCTGTCATTTAGTTTAACCTGCCTCCAATTTTTGCCACCTTCAATTATTGTGTTTCAAATGCCTTTTACATAAGAGAATATAAGAGCATCCGCATCGATTTACACGATGCGGCTTATTCGAGTAGACTCGGCATCGTGTAGAGCGATGCAGCCCTCCATCACTCGAGAGCCTCGCGATAGAACGGGTGCCTCACGATCTCTCTAAATTCGGGCGCGTGTTTTACACGCGCCAATTTTTTTTTTTTTTAATTGAAAATCGCCGATTTTTGCAACGGCTATTTAGCCAATTTCCATTTTTTTTTCTTTGTTTCTAACGGCTATTTTAGCCGTCCAACTTTAGTGTTTTTATTTTATTAAGTTTTATGTAATTTTTAGGATTTCAAAATTAATGTAATTTAAATTTGAAGTAAATTGTGTGATTTAAATTTATGCAATTAAACTTAAATGAAAAATGGAAAAATCAAAACTAAAAAAGTCATGTAGGTTATCATGTAACCCCCAATGCGGCCTCCTTACTCAATGTGGTCCCCCCTCATCAGGTAAGCTATCATGTAACCCAATGCGGATGCTCCAAAACCTGTCGTCCAAAATTCGTTTTTCTTCTTTGTTGAAAAATGAATTGCAATTCAGAAACACACTTCAAATTAAGGAAAGTTCTGCTCACTATTGTAATATGCACTAAATAATTAAGCTCTGCTCACATCGTAATAATCTGTAAATGATAAATTGAAATATATTTTACTTAGTGTGTATGTCGAGTAATTGAACTTTACTAATAAAAGAATCGAACAATCATTTATGACAAAACCAAGATACATTAAAAATCAAACTCGTGACATAGATTATGTCGGCAACGGCCATATATGCTTCTGTCATTGCAAGTAAGCTATTCGTGTAATTGATTATATATTATTAGCGCCAAGACACCAATAATTATGAGGTACAGACAAATGTGTTACGAGATGCACGAGTTGGGAGCTTCGAAATAGTATAAAGGATTATTAATTAACTATTATTAGAGCAACAATTTCTTTTATTATTACCGTCCCAAACGGCTGCAGTACTTCACATGTCCATTTGATTAAAACTTTTAAGAGCAATTACATCCCAGTCTGAACCTTCAAGGATTCTGAAATGGAGGCGTGCTCTCTTTGATAGAGAGATCGAGATGACTAAAGATCTTATGGTTGCTATCTCTCCTTTTTCTCCGAATGCAGGCACTGAAGACTCTTGGCGATGTAATGCAACAAAAGATGGTTTTTTCTCGTCTAAGTCAGCCTATGATTTGATCAAAAGCGCAGGGATTCCGGATTCACAAGCGAGCTTCGACAAAGAGCTGATGAAACAAGTGTGGGACACACCGGCTCCACAGAAAGCAAGAATTGTGACATGGAGAATTCTGAGAAAGAGACTTCCAACGTGCGACAACCTTAGAAGAAGGAACATTCACCTCGGAGAAGAAGAGACCATGTGTAATGCATGTTGTCACAAAGTCGAGACAATGAATCACTTGCTCCTGGAATGTCCGAAGACGACGGCGCTATGGAACGGAATTTTGAACTGGTTGGGGATCAGTGGCCCTTGGCCACACAATGTCGAAGAGCACTTTAAAGCTTTTGCCAATTTGGGGAAGATAAAGAGCCGAAAATTTCTTACAATACTTTGGATGTGTGTTATCTGGATACTGTGGAAGAACCGGAATGATAGCCGCTTTGAAGGGAAACCCTGGGATATTCAGAATGTGATCCGCGACATCAAAGTTAGATTTTGGAGTTGGAACAAGATTTTTAATTTTTCCGGAGCTCAGTTTTTCCTCTTGGATGACTGGGAAGGTGTCTTGTGAATTTGTGTAACCTTCTGTCGGTACTGGTACCATTTGTTTTATAAGATTTCCTTTTTTCTGATAAAAAAAAAACATACGGTGTAACTTAAAAAAAGAAAAAAAGAAAAAAAGACATGAATGATCTCCCAAAAATTTAAAAAGAAATCTTGAACTTGACAAATGGAAGAGACAAGATGCATGTACAACATGTTAAATTTGGGCCTGAATTTCTGTACGACCCAAATAATATAGTTGGAAGATATAAGTGTTTGGCCCACTCATAAAAAAGTTCAATTTTGGGATGGAATTCTAGCTATAATAAGCCTATTAGCACCCACCTTCCCCCCAACCCGACCCCCACCAATAGAACACACACACACACACACACAACTTTACAAAGTAGTTAAAATTAATGCCTGATGGAGTTGCAGACTTGCAATCAGCCAAGAACTTTCTTCCCCTTTGGAGAGGTAATCTTCCACCTAAATCATGAAACACAACTTGACTAGAATATTGTGCCATTAATGTTCCTTTGAATTAATTGAGGAACGATAATGATGTAAGGTTTGACGAACGAGTCGAACCAACTCATGACTCAATGAGCTATTTAGGGAAACGACTCCAAGATTATTAAATATATAGAGGCTTAGCTAGCTCGTAACTACTTTGTTCGTTATATTTAATACCTAATTTTATTCTATTTTTATACAATTAATTGAGTTGCACGAACTGAACTCGAGTTTTGCAAACTTTTAACTTGGCAAGCAAGTATTTTACTTGAATTTAATTGTAACATCATAGTAAGAGGGTGTTTGGCTAAGCTTATTTTAAAGAGTTTATACGTTTTTGAAGCTTATAAGATGTTTCAAGAGCTTATAAGATATAGTTTCTTAAGATCTTATAAGTTGTCAAAATGTTTGGATAATTAAGCTTATAAGCTAGAAAGATCATTTTTAGTTAAAGAGAGAAATTTTTTATTAGAGAGATAAAATTGAAAAGAGATAAAATTAGAATGATATATAATGCAAATAAAAAATCATAGTTGAGTTATTTTTGTAAAATGAGTGTTGCTTATAAAAAAAATGAGAAAATATGTTCGGATAGAGGAACTTATTTTTTGGAGAGTTTATAAGCTCTTAGAGCTTAATTTTATAACTTATAAGCTCGTTAGGAGCTTATTTTGCCAAACACTTTGAAGGTGCTTATAAACTCCTAAACAACTTATAAGTTGTTTTAAAGAGGTTATAAGCTTAGCCAAACACCCTCTAAATCTGATTGCAATTTTAAGAGAACCAAACGTAGGACAACATGCATTATTTGAATATTTTGGTTTGGATTTTTGTGGTTAAAATACACAAATTTTGGATCTATTTTAATTTTTTCCATAAACTTTGAAAGTTGTAGAAAATACACAAATTTTATGATTCGAGCAATTTTAATACTATTTCAAATTACATTTGAAACTAACATGACATCTCAAGTGGCAAAACATAAATGAGCTATCAGCATCATGAAAAAAATAAAATGATATATGCCAAAATTATATGTTGTATTCTTCACGACATTTAGTCGAGTAGGTGGTGGGTGTCAAGCAGCTTCATGTGCTTTGCTAGGTGGAAGGACAACACCGATTTTAAGAAATGTTTGGTAGATATTATATTGAGTGGAGAAATGGTCTAACCATGTAAACATAAGTGGTTGTGGTTAAATTGATTGTGTGGTCGTGTAGAAATGGGTGATTGTGATTAAAAATAAAAAATAGGGTCATGTTTCAAAATAAACGTGATACGTTCTTAGAGCACCCACATTGGTACTCGATGGGGCTTACTCGAGTAAGTTTCCTGATGAGATAAGTATCAACACCTTTAAATAAAATGAACAAAGAACACAAAGATCTTACGTGGTTCGATCGAATGATCTACATCCACAGGAGCTTGCCGAACATAAAGAATTTACACTTTACATATTTTCTGCTCTTCAGAAAGAGATGCCTGATCCCGATCTAAATGAATACAATACATGGTGTCTAAATGAATACACTATTTATACAACAGATACAAAGGGGTAAAACGATAAATCTAACAATGTTCACATACACTGCATGGTGTCTAACCAACTATATCTTTAGTAGCACTAATGAAAACCGATTGGTCAGCTTTTGTCGGGTGTCATTATCTTTGCAATGTTGATCTTCAATTGTATTGGCTAGGTCAGCGCTGTCGCGACCTAGTCTTGCCTTTGCTGGGTTTTCGGTTGTCTTGGCTAGGTCAGCGCTGGCATGACCCAGCTCTTGACTTCCATGTTGGCTTTATACCTTTCATTCTTTCCAAGTCGAAGTTAGTATCGGTTCCCACATTTCATAGGGGTCAGTCAGCGTTGGCTTTTCTCTCTTACTGGAGATAAACTTATGTATATACAAGAAATAATATAATCAATTATCCTCTATCTCGATTATCATCAATATGATGTATATTTCACTCCTCATCAGCTACTCCCCCTGGTGACAAAAATTAGTTGTTACAACGAAATTTTGTCTAAGTGTTTTCTTTTATCATCAGCACTATCGACAAATAAAGATAATACTTTTCCTTGATTTTAGAGTCGCGGTCACTAACTCGATTTCCCTTTGAATTCTTTAATGTTGTCAAAGATAATCAACTTTCATTTCTTTGAGCGCATAAGAAAACCCAGGCTTGAGAAGAACAATACATAACCATCACCACTGAGTGATTTAGAGAATAACACACTGAGAAGAAAGTGGCTTAAGATAACCATTGCTGAGAAGCGAATGCACACTAAGAAGTGACGTGAAGCTACCATCGTTGAGAAACAAGTGAACACTAAGAAATGTTGTGAAATAACCCTCGCTGGGAAGTGAATGCACACTAAGAAGTGGCATAGAGTACACCCAGAAGGGACCTAGAGCTCGCGGTTAAAGCAGCTTATAGCTCGCGGTTTGAGCAGCTAAGGATATGCTTGTGATAACTTATAGCTCGCGGTCAAGGCAACTTATAGCTGGCGATTTAGGCGGCTTAGATCCATGCCGATTATTCTTTAAGAATTCTTTCAGCTATGCCCCATCAAAGGTGACCTTGGAAAATCTTACCGTTCAGGGATGACCTTAATAAGGCTGCCGTCCAGGCAACCTCAAGTGTTTTGCCTTTCTTGTCTAATAATTTCCTTTTATCAAGTCTGACTCTTTGCCCTAATTCCATATTGTCATTACGTTTCCCAGGCGTGATTGGCATACATTGCTCATCAATGACTTGATCAATTCATTGTATGTATGAGAGTGTCACTCTCTATTTTTGCCCCCACATACCCGTCAACGTTGTTTCTGCATCAGCGTTGGAAAACTTTATTCCAACCAACTCGACTGTGATTCTATTTATTTATGGGTTCTCATTTTCTAGTAATTTTATCATACTTATTATGATCATCGAAGCTTGTGATTGGTTCAATCATGCATCAATGATTACTTGTGAGAGCATTGAATTTCTCTCCATACTCTCTATTTATTGATCCAAGTTGTCGCCTGTCAGCGTTGACAATCCTTGGTATTGGCTTTAGTTGTCCTGTCAGCGTTGACAGTTCTTAGCATTGGCTTGATTGTTCTATCAGCGTTGGCAATTCTTAGCATTAGCTTGATTGTCCTGTCAGCATTGCCAATTCTTAGCATTGGCTTGGTCATTGTGCCAACGCTGGCTATCTTTGACAAATGCCTTGGTTATAGTGCTAGTGTTGGCTATCTTTAGCCTTGGCTTGGTCATTGTGCCAACGCTGGCTATCTTTAACAAATAACTTGGTTATCGTGCTAGCGTTGGCTATCTTTAGCCTTGGCTTGGTCATTGTGTCAGCGTTGGCAATTGTTGGCCTTGGCTTGGTTATCGTGCTACAGTTGGCTATCTTTAGCCTTAGCTTGGTCATTGTGCCAGCGTTGGCAATTCTTGGCCTTGCCTTGGTTATCGTGCTAGTGTTAGGTATCTTTGGCCTTGGCTTGGTCAATGTGCCAGCGTTGGCAATTCTTGGCCTTGGCTTGGTTATCGTGCTAGCGCTGGCTATCTTTAGCCTTGTCTTGGTTGTCGTGCTAGCGTTGACTATCTTTAGCTTTGGCTTGGTCATTATGCCAGCATTGGCAATTCTTGGCCTTGGCTTAGTTTAGATTTAGTTGTTTTAAGTTTAAAATATGCCTGAAATGGTCACAACTCAGTTTGAGCAACCGTTCTATCTATGGCTTGCAACCACCATAACTCATGCAACTCCCAATTTAAGCAATTCATTTTATGACTATAACTCACGATTGAGGTAGCCTATCCAGCTCATGACTTAAACAACTTTATTCTCGCTAGTAGTTCACGATTAAGGTAGCTAGTGTAGCTCACGGCTTAAGCAACCTTGACTCGCCTTATAGCTCGCGGTTAAGGTAGCTCGTCTGGCTCATGACTTAAGCAGCCTTGATTCTCCTTGTAGCTCGCGGTTAAGATAGATTGTCTAGCTCACGACTTAAGCAGCCTTGTTCCCACTAGTAGCTCGCGGTTAAGGTAGCTTTTATAGCTCACGATTTAAGCAGCTTTGACTCGCCTTGTAGCTCGCAGTTAAGGTAGCTCGTCTGGCTCACGACTTAAGCAACCTTGATTCTCCTTGTAGCTTGCGGTTAAGGTAGCTTGCATAGCTAACGACTAAAGCAGCTTATACTATGCCCGCACCAACTATTCTTAAAAATTTTGTCAGCTCTGCCCTCGTGTTCATGGAAAAAGTTTTTATTATAGGCATATGAGGGTATATACCATACTTCCCCTGGTGACATTTGCATGACTTAAATAAACATGTCCTGCTTGGTGCTTGTTTATGACAAAAATGTCAGAGATGACTTATAGCTCGCGGTCAAAGCAACTTATAGAGCACACTGAGAAGTGGCTTAGAGAATAGTACGCAGATCATTGAGAAATCATTTAGAGAAAAACACTTCACATAGCTGGAGTACCAAGGCTGGAATATGAGGCATGGCCGAGATGCCATAATATTTTATTGATCTCATGAAAAAGGCACACCTCAAAGGTGGCTTAGATAGTCATCGCTAGACGATTTTTATTTTCCTCATTCAGCTCTGTCAATAGAATTTCCCGTATGTTGTTGGAGTTTTTTACAGCCTTGATTTTTCTTATTTTTCTCCCCAAAAGTTGGGCCCGAGACCCAAGCACGTAGCGAGCAGAGCTGTCATATACCCCTAATCCTGAGAATAAATGCAGGTCTGGAAGTCCCTATTATACCAAGCAGTCCCAAGCAAGACTATTGTGTGCCTCCTTATGTCAAGAATTCCCGTGAATAAGCGCAAGGCTGTTGCGTCCCATCCTCTTAAGGAATAAATATTTTAGGGCTGTCGAGCCTAGATACATGGCTAGCTTCATGGCCCTCATTCCCGCAAAGCTGGGTGGTCACAAAGTCTCGATAATAAGCAAATGTTGAAATGCCCACCTCAATAGCCCTTGCTCAGCTCAGAGAGTCCCACAAATAACGCAGGGTTGTCATTATTTTAGAGATTGAAGCGGGGCTGACCCTTTAACTTGAATCTCCCATTTCCATCTGAGTTTCAGCCCTAGCAGGGCTGTAAGTTCCCGGTGCGTCGGGAAATCCCGTGCAGGGCTGGAAATTCTGTTACACGATAGAGACCTGAGCAAGGCTGAGATCCTGTTGCACCGAGAAGTCCCGTACAGGGTTGTCGCATAATATCTTCTAGCTCAAGAATAGATGCGGGGCTGTCGTATACCCCTCGACTCAAGAATAAACGCAGGGCTGAAAAGCCGTTGCTTCGAGAGATCTTGAAAGTCTCTGCTGCACCCAAGAAAACCTGAACAGGGATGCTAATACTTGAACATTTCTTTTTATCGAAGTTTAACAATGCGGAAAGAGCAATAAATAATGCACAACTGAGATAAATGCGACAACGGTGACACCTAGTATCCCTTTCTATCCATCCCTTTGCACCAAAAACTTCGTCAAAATCCTAATGTGCCAGAGCTGGGAGCTTCCTTGTTAGCTTTAAAATCCCACGAATGAAGCGTGAGGCTATTGTGTGACCCCTATCTAGGGATGCCACGGTTAGACCGGGACCGGCGGACCGACCCTGAACCGGCCCGAAAGTCAACGGTCCAGGCCCGAACCGTTGACCACGGGCCGATTTCGGGACCGGCCCGCCAAGGAGCTCGGTCCGATTACGGTTCAAGGGGAGGGTGGCCCGCAGCTCGCTGTTCCCGGCCAAATTTTTATTTTTTTTTAAATTTTGTATTCAAATCCTACATATTTTAATGTAGGATAATTTTAACTAAATGTAGTTTCACTATTTATAGTGTACTACACATGGTAGAGAATCCTACATTTTTCAATGTGGGATAATTTCAACTTAATGTAGCTTCACTATCTATAATGTACTACACATTGTAAAGAATCCTACATTTTTCAATGTGAGATCACTCAACCTAACTTATAAATATATAACTTATAAATATGTAACTTATAAGGTCTAGGGATAAATTAGTTATTTAGTTAGTATTAGTTAGTTTACTTATTCAATTTTGAAGATTATGTAATTTATATCCTTGTAATATTTTTGTGGTACATAGAATAAATTCAATAAAGATATCTATTTTTATGAATTCATTTGAATTTTTGATTCTCAATGTGTTAATTATTTTTCCTTTATTTTATTTCAATTCAATTGTCATTTAAAAAAAAGATGACATAAAAAAATATTATTATATTATTAAGATTTTTAAGTTGAGTAAATTTGAAAATTATTTAACTTGGTAACTTCAGTAATTACAAGCTTTAAAAACACAACATATATTTAAAAATTATATATTTATACGACAATAGTATATAAGTTATTAAGTAATTTAAGACTTTAGGTTGAGTAATTTTAACATTTTAAGTTTTTTACATAATAATTTATAAGACTATATATATAGTATAAGTTGAGTAATTTTAACATTTTTCAACATTTGTAAAGTGAAAATTATGAAATTTAAACACAAATAATTTAATTTCATTAAAAATGATACAAATTTTTTTTTAAAAAAAAGTGAAAAATCGGGAACCGTCGATTTTCGGCCCGACCCGGAACCGGCGGTTTCGGGCCCGGAAACCGGCCCGCTCAAATCCAATAAGGACCGGTTCAGGTTCCATGGTTCCGGCGGCCCGGAATCGGCGGGCCGCGGCCCGGTGGCACCCCTACCCCTATCAGACTAGAGATTCATCAATCCAACACAAGGCTGTCGTGCAATGTCGGCATTCAGAGCGCTTAGCGGATCATGAAAAATGTGATTATTTGAGTTAGCATACACAACCCTGGCTACTGAAACATTCTGCTTTTGGCCCCACTATTGTTCACTCCTCTTTTATCAAAGGGTATATCCCATCAAAAGAAAGACGACTCTGATAACTCGAGCTTCTCAGAAGCCTATATCAACTTCGGGCATGAGGGCAGCGATGGCTTGTCAGGAATGTGTTCATACGTCCCCGTACTACTTTGATATCCCTCTCTAGCCATCCTTTTTGGATAAAAAATTTCTTGAAGATAGCCCGACTCTTGGTAGAACTGACCCCTTGTCGACTAGCATTGACTTGAGTTGAGCTGCCAACGCTGGCTTTCAAGATTGACACACATATCAACATAATAATACATGATTCTTCCCTGAAATAATTTGGGAATAAATTATCGGAGGTCAGCGACACGCACGACAGCGGTACGCAACAGGCGGAGTCCATGTGACCGGCGACAAGGCCGAATCAAGCTATGAGAATTTTTTGAATTTTCCCCATTTTTCCTTTTCCGGCGATGGCTTGGCCGGCTCCATAATCTATGGCATAATCAAAATAGAACAAATATTCATAGATTCAAACAAAGCATATGCAATTTTAAACTAAAGTAGACCCATCGGGTATGATCATGAGAGCCAAACACAGCAAGCAACCCAATTAAACTTCACAAAATTAGATATAAGTTAGCCCATTCTCCTTAATTAAGCCCAAACCAGATTCGATTTAGAGAAAGAAAGGCAGAAATAACTTATCTTCTTAGCAGATTCACGAAGCGCATTAGTTGCAGATCTTTGCCGAGAAATTAGAATTCTAAGAAAACAACCGGAACCATTGTTCATGGCCGACAAGCCTCTCAATCTCACCCCCAAAGAAATCGTTGTGAAAGGAGATATGGAAAAATTAAGGCTTGATTCATGAAATTCCAAGCAACCAGATCTAGATCCAATTTCTAACGGAAATAACAGTAGAGCGAATTGTCACGATTTTTCCGATGAGATTTTTTCCAGAAACCAAAGAAGAACTTTGCTTGAAAAAGATGAACATATCAACGCCTTAGCTCAAAATTCTAACAGACGGCGCCAGTTGATGAGATAAGTATCAACACCTTTAAATGAAACGAACAAAGAACACAAAGATTTTACGTGGTTTGATCGAATGATCTACATCCAAGGGAGATTGCCGGAGTTCTCATTATGTTTGAGAGAATTTACACTTTACATATTTTCTGCTCTTCAGAAAGAGATGCCTGATCCCGATCTAAATGAATACAATACACTATTTACACAATAGATACAAAGGGATAAAACGGTAAATCTAACAATGTTCACGTACACTGCATGGTGTCTAACTAACTATATCTTCAGTAGCACTAATGAAAACCGATTGGTCAACTTTTGTCGGGTGTCATTATCTTTGCAATGTCGATCTTCGATTGTCTTGGCTAGGTCAGCGCTGGCATGAACCAGCTCTTGACTTCCATGTTGGCTTTATACCTTTCATTCTTTCCAAGTCGAAGTTAGTATCGGTTCCCACATTTCATAGGGATCAGCCAGCGTTGGCTTTTCTCTCTTGCTGGAGATAAACTTATGTATATACAAGAAATAATATAATCAAGGGTTAAGTACCAATTTCCCCCTATCGATGGCGTCCCTATCGCGTATAGCACCCTATAGTCAGGGTAACTGTTGCTTACTACCTCAACGTGGCAAAATCGAAGCAAATTCCCCCCGCTACTTAACGGACGTTAACGCCGTTAGAAAAAATATATTTTTTTATTTTTATTTATGGTGGGCCCATCTCTCTCTCTCTCTCTTTCTCTCAAAATCTGTCCGTCCTCTCCATTAAATCTATCGTTGCGGCCTTCCTCCGGTGTAGGACCGTCGATCGCCATCGATAACTCTTCCTCAAACAGCCTGTTTTCCTCCCGCTGCCCTTCGTCTGCCTCCGCCGCAATCAAAGCCCTCTTCTCCTCCAACTCCAAACCCAACAGCTTTCCCCCTCCTCTTCCGCCCCCGAAACCCTCCAAATTCGCCACCTTCTTCCTCCCTCAAACACACATGCTACAGTTGAGTTTGGTTGGAAAATTTTCACCACCAAGATGAGAGGATGATGAGACATTATTCGCTCCGTTTTACGGGCCTCTGATTGGCAAATTAATTGGATTTGAAGCGGTAGAATGAGGGGGTCGGTGGTGAACAGGTGCGAAATCGCAGATGGACCGCGCGGTGGTGAATAACGGCCGCAAGTGTCGACTCAGAGAGAGAGAGAACGCGCGGCAACGACGGATGATTTTTGCTGCTGCTCGCCGGCTGAAACAGATGATGGAGGCTACGCTGGAGCACCCACGGGAGGTGCAAAACTGAGAAGGAGATCTGGTTTTTTATTTTTTATTTTTTTGTTGTGATTTCACAAATATTGAGAACATAGGTGATCGTGCGAGGATGTGTGTGTCAGTGTGATTAAATTGAGGCGGCGGCGAAGAGGTGGAGGGCGGAGGGAGATCTGGCCGGAAACTACATGTTGTAGTTGAGTTTGGGTTCGATTCCGGCGTCGCAGATAGATTTGGCTGGAATTGAGAGAGAGAGAGAAGAAAAAATATTTTTTTCTAACGGCGTTAACGTCCGTTAAGTAGCGGTGGGAATTTGCTTCGATTTTGCCACGTTAAGCTAGTAAGCAGCACTTACCCTGACTATAGGGTGTTATTCGCGAAAGGGACGCCATCGATAGGGGGGAAATTGGTACTTAACAGTTAATCCTATAATCAATTATCCTCTATCTCGATTATCATCAATATGATGTATATTTCACTCCTTATCACTTCCCAACGAGTAAGCTCGATGTGGGAGGACGCTTACTGGAGTATGACTCGATTAAACGAGTAAGGTCATCCGTCATTTTTCCTCATGCGTGTAGTACACGCGCATAATTAAAAAAAAAACTGAACATTACCTGGAGGACAGTTGCTGTGCCATTGAAGAAGAGGGAAGAAGTGAAGATGAAGCGGAGGAGCAGGAGGCTGTGTTAAATGAGTAGTTTAGGGTTTTAAAATTATAATTGGGTTGAAATTAATTTGGGCTTCTATTTTAAATTAGTTTTAATTTTAAAATTACAATTGAGCTAAAAATGTTTGAGCTTTTATTTTAAATGAGTAGTAAAGAAAAATTGAAAATGTTTGGGCTTGTATTTTTTATTGCAATTTTTTCAATTTTTAAAATTTTAAATTTATATTTAAATTTTAGTAATTTAATGTAATTTAAATTTAAGTAATTGTGTAATTTAAATTGCTGCAATTAAAGTTAAATAGAAAAGGGTTAAGGTGCAGATCCACCCCTAAAGTAGAGGTCCCTATAGCGTTTAGCCCCCCATTATCGACCTTGGCGCAAACACCCCCCCCATAGTCCAAGAAAATTGTGCAATTAAACTCAGACCTCTAACACCGTTAACGTTCGTTAAACGTTTGGGTTTAATTGCACCATCTACTTCAGGGGTGGATCTGCACTTTAACTTTTTTTTTTTTTTAATTTCGGCAATCCACCTCCGGCATTAGCTTAGCCGCCCTTGTACTCATCGGATCCGACTTGCACCTTGTCAGCTCATACGCGCCCAATCTCTTGGTTGTCGACTGTCCACCACCCACATGCAGCAGCACCACCAGCTTCTTCACCGCCCCGCACAGTAGCATCTCCTACAATACCTTAACTTATTTAGTGCTTGATTATTATATGTTTACTTATTTTGAATTTTTATAATATTTTTTATAGATTATGGTTTAATTATTTATTTTTGAATAATTGGTAAAACTCTAAACGATAATTATGATTTTATTTTTGGTTAATTCAATATTTATAAATTTATTTTAAAAGAGAAAAAATAATGGATCCGGGTCAGGACTCGAAATCCTGTGGATTTTATGGATCTGGACCTGGATCTCCTTTTTTTTTTTAATCCAATAAATCTTGATCGAATTCGGACCTAAGTAAAAAATACAGATCTGGATCTGAACCAAGTAGGATTCGGTCCTGGACCTGCTTGCGCTGCCGCATGTCAACGACCGAGAGATTGGGCACGTGCGAGCTGACAAGGTGTAAGCCAGAGTCGATAAGTACAGGGGCGGCTAAGCTGATACCAGAGGTGGGTTGCGGAAATTGAAAAAAAAAAAAGAGTTAAGGTGCAGATCCACTCCTGAAGTAGAGGGTACAATTAAATCCAAACGTTTAACGGACGTTAACGACGTTAGAGGTCTGGGTTTAATTGCACCATTTTCTTGGACTATGGGGGGATGTTTGCACCAAGATCGAGAATGAGGGGGTAAACGCTATAGGGGTCTCTACTTCAGGGGTGGATCTGCACCTTAACCCAATAAAAAATACAAAAATCAAAATTAAAGAAAATGAGTAAGATAATGAGTCATTGTTGGCTCCTTACTCATAAGTGGTCCCTCACTCAAAGTGAGGAGCTTACTCAATCAATGTGAGTGTTCTTATGGGACAAACGAAAATAGAAAAAGTTATTTTCTCCATCCATACAAAAAAAATAAAAATCCTACTTACCTTTTTTTTTTGTCCACGAAAAAGAGTCATTTCACTCATTCTCTTCTCATAAGTTATACTTTTATTCCATTTTTAATTAATAATATATTTTTATTTTATTTTTTGGTATTAATATCATCCCTACAAATTGTACATTTATTCTATTTACGATAACTTTAATAATTTTATTAAAACTCGTATCCACTCCTAAGAGCATCTACAATGCTCGTTGCTTAGAGGGGATCGACGCGGGTCGCTGGGAGGGCGGCTGCGGTGGAGACACGGCCAGGTGTGAGGCGGTGTCTTGGCGAAGACCCGGGACGAAGGAAGGAAATGGTTGGCGCGTCCTCCGAACGCGCCCCATTTAAAAAAAAATCCGAAATTCATTTTTTAAATTAAAATACAGCCGTTCTAATTTTTTTTTAAATTCGACCGTTGCTGTTAAACGACTACTTTTTATTTATTTATTTTTTTTCCTTTTTTCCCTTCTATAAATACCACTCTTCCACAATATCAAATTCACCACTTTCTCAACTACAATTCTCTCGTTAAAATTTTTCTCATCCCAACAACAATTCTCTCTTCTACATTTTGCTTGTAATGGATCTCGAATTCGATGAATACCTCGAGCAACAAGGCGGTTCGAGGCTTCCAGTGATGGGATTTGCTCCATTTTCACAAGCCTCCATTCGATAAATTTTTAATTATGTTTTTAATTTTATTTTAATTATTGTAATGTTTAATTTTATTTTTAATGAAATTGAAAATTTAAAAATAAAAGCATAGAAATATGAATTTTGTGGAAATGAAAATCTAACACCCTCTAAGCACCAATGCATTGGAGAGAGGTGTGTCTTAGATGGGAACCACCATCTAAGACATCCCCTAAAACACCATGCATTGGAGATGCTCTAAATGAAATTTGTTTTTGTAGATGGACGAAGTACATATTTCGATGGGACGACGAAGTACATATTTTGATGGGATGAGAGTAATAAATAAATTGTACTCCATTTTGTAAAACTAGAGTATTGTATAATAGGTATAGATACAGACTAATGTAAGGCTTTGACAAAGATAACGGCAATCTTATTTTTATGTTTACACAATCTGTTATGATGCTGTACATAAAATAAAGTTAGGTAGAAAAAAGAAAGGTATGGGCAAAAAAATGAGATTAACCCATAAATGTAAACCAAGTAAATTGTTCCAAATGTTTCACCGCAAACTAAACATTCTAAATCAACAAACATAATAAGTCCCGAAACAAAATCTTGGGTCCACAAAAACTCTCAACTGAATCAACAATAGCATAACCCCACTACCATACAAACCACACTGTATCACTCCACTCCCAAATTCATAAAAAGGCCAAAAATCGAATCCACAAAAGCAAGAAAAGAAAAAAGAGCCCAAGTGGAATCACCATAAAGATTGATGCTCCTTCCCCTCAAATTCAGGCACTCACTCCCCCATCCCGTCACTCTCATCAATCTCTCTGTCATTTCATCGAACATGTGCCGGATATATTTACATTTATTGCGGCTTCTCAAAGCTTGAGCTAGTTTTGATGCTTGGTTGCGTGGTCGTGGATCTGTTGCGTGATACTTGAGCTCTGGCGATGAAAAGATATCGAGGATTTAGTTGGTTTTGGCTTCTTGTTGATGCTTGATGATATTTGGATTTGATTGGGATTTCGAGGGTTGGAGTAATGGATGGGAGAATGAAGAAATATAGGCAGTTGAGTCCGGATAGAGCAAAAGTTTGGACTGAGAAATCTCCCAAATATCGATATAATCAACATTATAACTCTCCGCCTCCTCCTCCTCCGCCGCCGCCGCATCATACTGGGAAAGTTCCGGTTGTTTACTATCTATGCCGGAATCGCCAGCTTGAGCATCCGCACTTCATGGAAGTCCCTCTGTCCAGTGATGATCTTTACTTGAGAGGTAGTAATGTGAATTTTGGAAATCATTTGTTAATTACAAATGTAGCTGCAGCTTGATTTTGATTTTTTTTTTTTCTCCTTTTAATGCTCTGTTTTGAAGACGTGATTGAAAGGCTTAATGTTTTGAGAGGCAGAGGCATCGGCTCGTTGTATTCTTGGTCTTGCAAAAGGTGAACTTAGTTATCTACGTAAACCTTTTATTTCATTTCTGAGTTTGAAATCCAATATATTCAAATTACCACAATTTTTGTGGCTGCAGGAGTTACAAAAATGGGTATGTATGGCATGATCTTTGTGATGATGATGTAATTCATCCCGCTCATGGCAATGAGTACATTCTCAAGGGTTCGGAGATCTTTGAAGATTCGGATCCCGGTAATCTAATTGTTGTTTCTCTTTAATAAGTTGCTGTTTGGATTGGATTGGATTGATGAATCTTGTTTCTTAGATTGCTTTAGGTCATTTTCATTCGAGTTCTTTATCATAATTTTCAGCTTGTTTGATGAATATGCAGCTTTGATGAATCTTGTTTCAATCTAATTGTCATTTTTATTTGAGTTGGTGAGCATAAACCTCCAACTTTTGAGATGAATGTGCAGTTCTTGAAGGGATTGAATAGGTAGATGTGCTTAGTTTCTGCAAAATTGACGAATCTTGTTTCTTAGGTCGCTTTAGTCCTGCTCCGACTTTTACGCCCTGCCCCCAGAACCAGGAGGAATCGTCTTCTTCGTCTAGCTTGAATGGCGGAACTACAAAGAGTTCGCAGGATGATGAGCTGTCACCTCGACTGCAGCCCCCTTGTGCGTCCGCTGCATCCCCAGAATCGGGTGTGGGGAAGATTTCGTCTTGGAACGGTCCTTTATGCCTGACAGAGTACAAGAGTGAGGGCATTGCTAATGCTTCCACTCAGACAGATTCACAAGCCTGCGCAGTCATTGAGACAGGTGTTTCAACTGATGATGGCTCGTTGGAACCTCATCAAACTCAAGTCTCCGAGGATGCAGAGAGATCCGGGAACTCTGTTCTGCCACCTCCCTCTGCTGCCGGTGCTGCAGCATCAAGTGGTGGTGGGGCGGATACGTTGGAATCTCTCATTAGAGCTGATGTGAGGAAGATGAACAGCTTTAGGATACTCGAAGAAGAAGGGTACCGATTCCCATCAAGAACAAAGCTCAAGATTATTAACATGATAACACAGCTAATCTCCTGCGGCTATGTGCAAGAGAAAGATCACAGCTTTGTGCCAAGGTTTTCTAGCTCCAATTTTAAGTCCCCATTCTCGACTTCACTAACGTTGGGAGAGATCGATCACCTGCCTGAGAATCCTCGTGCGATGGGAAAGAGGGTTGCAGATAAGAAGTGCTTTAGTGGGAGTTTGGCTGAGAAGAGTTTGCTCGAAGAAGTTGCACCCACTCTTAAACGATCTTCTTCTTACAACGCTGATAGGTATCATCAGTTATTGTTTTTTCTTGAAATTTTGCTGCTAATCAATTAAAATCAGTTGGGAGTTAACAAAAATAATGTGGCATTCAGAAGCACTCAGCACATTGATTCTATCAATTGTAAGGAAGAAGGAAGTTCCACAAATTCAAAATGTGTCCCATTGTCAATCAAGGCTTCTCTCACTAAGCAGCTAAGATGTGAACTACTGAGATCCCCTAAATCTGAGAGACGACGTTCATCTGAGATTGGGGAAAGCTCGCGAATCACTGACCCTGACGCCTCAAGCCGGAGCAGGAGGACGACAGAGCCATGTTCTGCAGAGAACGTGATCAGAATCGAAGAAAGTTGAGTTTCATTTCCCCTAAACTGGCAGCTACCTAGTTCAGAGTTTCGTTCCCATTTAAACTGAGAGTTAAAATGTTTTCTCTATCACTTTTTCTTTTACAGGCTTGCTTCAGGAGCTCGAGTTATAATACAATCCAAAGCATCATCGTGGGATTAAGTGAGAGAAAATTAGGTACACTTTTTCTTTTTCTTTTCTTTTTTTTTTTTGGGGGGGGGGGGGGGAGGTGGATTTTTATTGCAGAGATGAGAAGTGGGATCAATCTTGAAACATCCTAGTACAAAATCAAGAAACTGATATTGAGGTTCCAACTTAAACAAGTGAATCTCCAAATGTGGCCAGATCTGATTCTTGGTTTCAGGTTTCAAATTTCAACTTCTCCTTTGACAGTTGTAAAAGCATTAAACATAAATGAAAAGCATTAGATAAATTCCGTTCCTTTTGGTAGAGAATATATTCTGTATTCCAGTGCCCTACTTTATACCACTATTTGCTTGTTATAAATATGGAAACTTTGCATTGAAAGGTGTAAAAATGCTGTCAACATTATAAGAAAAAGTAACAGATGTTGAGTGATTGGGGCAGGAGAAACTGGGAGCTCTAATAAACCAAATATATATACTAAAGTAAAAAACCTAAAAACAATCTCATTTTTCCTATGAGCTTTTGAGTTGATGCAGTCTCCTCCCCTCCAAAGATTACTCAGTCTCAAAGCGACGTCGTTTTATCAGCAGGAGGCGGGGGCACCTTGAATTCGTCGAGTATTGTAAGAATTGCAACCCGAGCATTTGTATGCTATAATGTGGAACTGCACCTCACATGTTTCCTCACAGTCATTGCATAGTATCCAAACCTATATCAATTCATGTATGCTAAGATACTTGTCTTAAATAAATATAGTAGTATGACACATCAATGCTCTTCTTACCATTTTATTTTTGTACATCTCCGGCATTGGAGTTGAAGCAATCTGTTGGAAATCAGATACAGTTAGTCAAATAACTAGAAGATTAATATATATGTAATAGAAAAGATGGTGTATATGCACACATACACACACCTCTTCGTCGAGCTTTTGCCATACGTTTGACATGTCACCGATGGACTTGGAGCAGACGGGACACGAGTATCTGAACACCACAAACACTACAAGTGAATCGGCTAGGGAATGGTTGAAATGTGTTTGGGTATATAAACAATTTTCAGTTGTTAAATATTGTAATTAAATTGCAAGGATTCAAATTATGGTAGTGATTGGGATAGGTGACCTGTAGTGTTGCTTCATCTCATGAACACATTCCAAATGTATGGTATGTCCACATGGTAGAACAGTGATGTTCTTGGTGGAATCGAATAAATACTGCACCAAAACATGTTGTAAGAAAATGCAAAATTTTTAATTGTTTGGCTTCTCCAACTAATTAAATGTAGATATGTTGTTACCTCGAAGCAAACTGCACAATTATGATGCATCGCTCTCTCTACACAACGATGTGTATCCTTAATGGATAACGCATAGCAGCATCCTGTGCAGGAAGCCAATGGATGAAGCTTTTTACAACCAATTTAATTAGTTAGGATGTATTTTTCATACCACATTTGCTGCAATGGAAAAATTTCTCCACCCCACCAGTTCTGCAATGAAAAAATGATTCAGAAAATGTATTGTATGGTTTGCAAATTATTGCAAGTGTTTAGACCGATGATTAATTAATAAAAAACAATTTGGTATTTAGAGAATTTCACCTGCATATTCCACAATCGTCACAGTGGTATTGCTTCTTCGACACCTAAATTCATGTTAAAGAAACAAGGTAAATTAAAGCATCGAATAAAAGATTGTGGGAAAGAGGGGGGAAGATGTTCTTACATCGTCATCAAAGAAATTGCATTTGTCGCAAAAATAATTCCCCATGCAAACTCCACAATTTATACAATTTTGTTGAACCTGAGATTTTATTCAGGCAACACAAATTTAATAAACCAACAACGTAACCAATTTTAGTTAATCATTATATTCGAACAAAATTAGTGTGCTTACATTTTGTTCCGTGTCACAAATGGAGCATATAACCTGCGCAAATTAATAAGTCCAAGTTGTCCATCAACAATTGATTGCATTCCAAAATCAAACTATATACTAAAAGATTTATTAATTACCCTTTTCACTTCGTGGCGGGGAATATCGTGCCGATCAATCGGATTGATTTCGAGGTCATTCTGCAAACAATACCAGAATTATTGCAAGAATATGAGAGAGAGAGAGAGAGAGAGAGAGAGAGAGAGAGAGAGAGAGAGAGAGAGAGAGAGAGAGACCTTAGCTTCATTATGGCAATGTCTGCAATCAAAAATCTCATCACAACAAGGAGCTCTGATCTTGCATCTCCTTCTGTAATGCTTGCACCTTAAATTCAAACATCCAATTACAAGGTTGAAATTTACAAAAAGAAGAAACTCAATTCATAAATATAAAAAATTAAAAAAAAAAAAATACCCATAATTGGCAGAAGGCAAATCCATTTGAATCCCATCTGTGTTCAGGTCGTCCAACACAAGGACTGGAGTTTCTTCCTTAAATTCACACATCATATTCAACTGCGCTAATAAATTCAACAGATCGTCATCCATTTGTTCAACTGTGTTTCTCCCTTAATGGGTTGCCTTCCAACAAAAAACATACCTTAAGAAAAAGATTCAAATATGTATCCTCTAATGAAAAGATTCAATTCAAATATTCAGGAGATATATACGAAAAAAATCTGGACGCGAAAATCTCTAGATTCTTTCCGTTTGCCTTTATTACTAAACGACGATTTGATCTGATGCGCAGTCAGACATCGCAAGCACACCGGTTTTATAGGGCGGGAAAAACAACGGCTTAAATCTGTCTCCGACAAACTAAAATGGGGAAAAGATCAATTACATTTTCGAAGCCAACTCTCAAGGCAGCGCGTGTCTTCATGTATTTTCTCTTTTTTTTTTTTTTTTGTTCTCTAGGAAATATATGGAGCTGTTGCAAGATCATACTCCCTCCATCTTAGCCAACATGATAAAGTTCTTTTTGACACGAAATTTAAGGAACTAGATGTGTTTGGTAATAAAATAAATGGCAAATAGCGTCAAAATCCCTATACTTTCCCCGTTTTCGCATATTTCTCCTGACTTTAAAAATTCGCGATAGAATCCTTAACCGTTGATTAATTTCGTAATTTTTCCTTAATAAAGTTTCCGGCGAGTAACTACAATGACGTGTCATTTGTGTGGCATTATTTTGCTGAGTCATCTAACTAAGTTTGCTTAGTCACGTAAATCAGCCAAAAACGTCGTCGTTTTCCCGGTTACTAAGCTGCCGCTGTCCAAATCCGCCGGTTTGACTCCCAACCACATGCTCCGGTGGCTTATTCAGACGTGGTGCGTCGCCAATGTGAAGAGCGAGATCGATAGGATCCCGACTCCCAAGTCCCCCCTCCACCGCTCCGCCGTCATCAAGCTCATCCGCACTGCGGGCAGCCGGCGGAGCAGATCGGAGAATCTCGAGGCCCTGAGCAAATTGGAGGAGCTCGTTGGCGACGAAGACGGTAAGAATATATCAGCAGTGCATGGCGGAGGCCGGCGCTGCCAAATCGATGATTCTTATGTGATGAAATGTTTCGACGACGGCTGACTTGGTCCCCCACGGCGGAGAACAAGCAGATCGTTGAAGAAAAAAACCCTCAGTTTTTTCAATCAATTCTGTGGATTTTGAACAGCAAATTAGAAATTTCAGCCAAGACTGATGCCCTAATTGTACTGTAAATGCCATAGAAGTGACGAGTTCGAATTTTTTGGAGAAATTGAAGCCGTGTTTCTTTAAAGAGATGATGAGAATTTTGAGGTCGCAGACGGCACCGGCGCCGGCGGTGAGGGCGGTTCTGAAAATTCTGATCCGGAAACGACGACGTTTTACGTTATTAAGTAAAACTACGTCGCTTAATACGCCGAAATTTAATCCTACGTGGATTTTCGGACTCCATGTCAGCATTCTATAATTCGCCGGTCATTTTTTAGGGAGAAACGCGAACGGGATTTAAAGTCAAAGATTCTATCGCGAATTTTTAAAGTCAGGGGAAATATGCGAAAACGGGGAAAGTATAGGGATTTTGACGCTATTTGCCCTAAAATAAATAAGTTATTATTCCCTCCGTTTCACCCCAAATGTCTTATTTTCTATTTTGTGTTGTCTCACTCCAAAAGTCTCATTTCCTTTTTTGGCAATACACTTTCTCTCTATACTTAATATTTAAACAATTTCTACCAACCCACTTTATCTACTTTATACCCACTTTATTTACTTTATACACATTTCTTAATCTCCGTGCCCAAAAGAAAGGAGACATTTGGAGTGGGACGGATGGATTAGATGATTATTTGCTTATATTTTATTATTATTTTATTTTATTTTTAATATTTATAAATTGACTTTTAGTTAACATTATTATAATTAATTTTATTATGATTAATTAAATAATTTCTGCATTAATTAAATAGGAAAAGGTTGTACTATTCCTTTCAGAGTTGGTGAAATACCTGAATATTGCATGAAAAAAATATAAAAATATTCGAAAATGAACATTTGACCGCATTAACATAGAAAACTGTATTCATTAAAAAGTTGGTGGCAGATTACAAAATTAGCAACTTTTCAATTTTTGCCTCTAATTTTTTAGGCTTAACTTTTTCAACTTTCCACCAAAGCCAAAGTCCACCTCTATAAAATCCTAAGTACAAGTTAATAAATACAGCCACAAACACCAAAAATGAAAAAAAATAAATGGAAAGGAAAGATCTTTCAACACAAACACGAAATCAATATATGCAGTTCATACTCCAAGGTTGCTAATCCGTCATCTTTCGCAGAATGCAACAGCATTATGCCTTAAAAGCACCATTTGCCCAAAAATTGGGCCTGCCCTGTCCACCCAGGTGATTGACTCTAACAAAACAAAGGGAAAAATACTCTATCTAGACCTAGAAAGACAAGAAAAATGAGCACAGACATGGGCTCATCGAAGATGGTTAGAACTCGTGAAAGATTATGACTGCACCATACAATATCACCCAAGAAAGGCTAATATGGTGGCAGATGCACTTAGCAGAAAAGGCAAAGGAC
The DNA here is from genome assembly GCF_028751815.1 of Salvia miltiorrhiza. Classification (NCBI taxonomy): domain Eukaryota; kingdom Viridiplantae; phylum Streptophyta; class Magnoliopsida; order Lamiales; family Lamiaceae; genus Salvia; species Salvia miltiorrhiza. Next base: position 381,091 of record NW_026651510.1, read on the forward strand.
AACTAGCTTCAATGATAACTCAACAAAAGACCTAGATAAGAGAATTTGAAAGGTTGAAACTCGAGGTAGTATCAGAGCTGAACCTCTCACGGTTTGGTGTGGTTCGGGGACGAACCAAGCTGAAGCTGTAGGCATGTAATGCCCAGAGTAGAAGTAAGGAGTGATCGTCAGTGCACAAGGCATGGAAAAGAGCGATTCTTATTAAGCCTTCGAAGCGGAGGGGTACATGAACGAATCAGAACAACCAAAAAGAGAGAGATTCCAAGAAGTGTTAATAGGCAAAAATGCCCACATCCTTAAGTTTGATAGTAAAAATGCCCTAAGTTATAAAACAAAGCATTCTATGCCCTAATTATGTGAAGTACCTATTTCATTGATGCTACTCATACTAACAAGATGCATCTTCTTTTCTAGTGACTACGTGAAAGAAACTCGAAGGTTAAGCATGTTTGGCGTGGAGCAATTTCATGATGGGTGACCCCGTGGAAAGATTCTCAGGTTGCATGTGAGTAAAGACAAAACACACTAAAAAAGACTTGTGTTGGTCTATGGGGACAGCCGTCAAGTTTGGAGCCCGGTCGTTACACAGATGATGCGTCAATCGGTGTAGATGAGATTGAAGCTAGGTGTGAGTAGGAAGGAGGCTGAGATTCACCATCTGCTTGGACTCCAATCTTTCGACGCCTCGTACGCACTCTGAGGAGCATTGATTCTTAGTGTATTTCGTCATCTCATTCTCTTGTGAATTTTATGTCTAACTTCTTACCTTCTTCATTTCTATGTGAGGAAAATGGAATGATATGGTTGGTAGTCACATATTAGAGGTAGATCCTGTTTGTCCGGGCTTGATGGATGAATCCCCGATTGTTATAGTTATGATGAAGATTTTGCTTTTGTCTTTGTTTTGGGTGAGATTTTCCCTTTTACTGTCTTTTTATGTTACTGTGGAATGCATGTTTGGGTTCTTTGGGTGATGAATAATTGATTTTGAGATGATATAGTTTTGTGCTCATTATATGTTTGGTTATTTTTCACATATATGATTATCTTCAATGTGTGAGATGTTGCCTCTTTGTGGTTGTATTTGTTGTTATAGGCTATGTGCGGATGCTGTTGTGTTTGTTGGCCATGTGTGGTTGCATGTGTTGATGTGTACCATGTGTGGCTACATAGGTTAGTGTGTACCTTGTGTGCTATGTGGCTACATTTGTTGGTATGTATATGCCTCAGTGTGGCTGCATGTATTGGTATATACTATGTGTGGCTGCATAGCTTGGTATGTGCCCAAGTTGTCCTTGTGTGTGTGTTTACTGTGTGACAGTGTGCATATATGGTTAAAACAACAAACTGTTCTTCATTTCTTAATTTGTTCCAAGTACAAAAGGCATATCTGCATTCACTTACATTCTTTACAAAATATATCTTTGCCTGAGACAAAAATGTCATGTAGAAACCTACACTATTCGTGGTTGTTGAATACCTTAATAATTCATTTGGTATTCAATTCCATATAATGAATGCTTAGTTATACTGAGCTCATTCATTAGATGATCCATACTTTTTACAATTTCATTCTCCATAAGGTAGGAAATGCATTCCTTTACAAACTGGTGTGGAACTTCCAGATTAAATGAAAATTCATTATGTCTAATTAATGCTCATTTCTTCATGTGAGATTTTGTAACTATTATGTTCATTTACCTTCAAAATCTCCACCATGCAACCTTGTAGGCTTGAGAACACATTATTAAGTATAGTTGGAGAGAGTTTTTCAAATGAACTTGTAACTGCATTCACTAATGAGTCCACATTATTACAAAATGACTCAGTTTGTAAACTTTAATTTGCTTTAAACCAACCTAGATCATTGATATTTGTATCCGGAGAATTCGGTGGTTAATGAATGACGAAGTTGTCATTTCGACTTCATGCAAAAAAAATTATATTCTCATTGCCCAAGATAGGCATAGTGCCAGTGATAAGCTAAGGTCGATCCGAAAGGGAGTTGGTGTAGTCATGAATCGATGTCACAAAATAGAAATAGAAAATAGTGGGGTGGAATTAATTTCGCCTACTCACGAGAAACTCCTTGAAAATCTGAAGGGACTAAACTCAACTTGACTCGAATAAGCTAAACAAACTGAAAATATTAAACAAGAAATATCAGTAATAAAAGGCAATCTGGTTAAGATGTTGAATCCATGGATATTCACTTTTATCGTTCCTTGATCAAGATGTCACTACATTATATGTCTACCAGTTATAAATTATCAATGGCATGCATGTGCCCCCATTCTCACTTGTCACGTGCACATCCATTATATAATTAAATCTATTCTTACTTGTGTTAAAAGGCAAGTGATACCCTATGCCAGAAAACTATTTTGACCAACCATATACTGGGACACCTCAGTACATGAAATTAAACTAAGAAGCATTGAGCCCTAAAAGGACCTATTATTGACATAGGCATACCATAGTCTACTTCCACTTCCCATAATATTGGATTAAAATTCGATAGAGATTAAATTTGAATTAAAACAGTTGACCCGCCTCACTTTTTAATTTCATTTCTTTGACCAATTTGAAAGATCATTTAATGTAGTTGAAATAACTGAAATTTCAGTTGTTCGATTTTTGTTTTGAGGGAAGTTAGGAGAAGAGTTCTGCTATTGTCCTTGACAACCGACCGTGAAGGCTTTTATTAGAGGGAGTGCTTTTGGCTTATGTCGAGAAAGTCAACGACCCTCACGTAAACACCAACTCAATCTAGAAATCAAATCATGATTAGGTCACAAATTGGAAGAATTTGTACTTGGCTTAAATTTCCGAGAACATTAAAAACCTTTTCTCGGGATCAGGCCCCACTTGGGACAATAATGAAATGAGATGAATAACTATGGCTTGGAAACGACGACGTTGTCTTCTCTCAATCAACAGCTACCATGCCTCCTCTCCTACGAGCCGCTGCAGAACACCACTACCATCGATTCTTCGGTGCTGAACCCTGGATCTGAGGCGGATCCGAGCGGGAAGCGACCGCGGCGGAGGCGGATGTGCAGTCTGAGTGAGAGAGCGATGGCGTTGAGAGAGAGAGGCCGACGACGATTGTTTTTGGGGATCTAGGGCTTTCAAGCGAGAGATAAAGAGATGAGGGTATGACCGCAACGACAAGAAGAGTCAATGTGACGTCAACGATTTCTGCTAGAGAAGTGGAGACAGTGGCAACAAAAGAGAGAAATCGGTGAGGAGAGATAGGGAGAAAGAAGAGAGACAATTAATTAAAAGAGAAAATAAAAAATTATTAATCATACATTTATAATTCTAAAAATCTGACTTTTTAATGCTTCGGGATAGTTGGAACTAGAGTTATCAAATGGGTCGGGCAGGACAGCCCGGGCCGGGCCCATCGGGCTTTTGGATAATATTGGGTCGGGTTGGGCCGGCCCAAAATCTGACCGGGCTGCAATTAGCAAGCCCAACCCAGCCCCTCTTGGGCCATCGGGCGGTCAGGCCAAACCCGTCCAATATTTTTTTTAAAAAATTTTATTTTTTTTGTTATAATTTTTTTTTAAAATAAAATAAATTAAATCGACTAACATAAAATTAGATCATTAATTCACAAATATAAATGATCATATGTTGCGTGATTTGTTAGATAGCCACATCAATAACACAATTTTAACATTTAACTGTAAGATGAAGAAAAAAAAGGAAAAAAACTAACACAATCAAAGCATCACAAATTCATGCACTGAAAGTCTTGGACTCCATATTCTCAATTATCACGAACAAATTAATTTCTAGTACATAGCTAAATATACACAGTTCTGTGTATCAGTTTTGATTTTCTTGATTTTCAGTACATTGCTAAATCAATTACTTTTTCACTTTTCTTATTTTTCTTCTGCCGTTTTTTTGAAAAAATATATCAATTATGATTTATACTTTTTCAAATTTTTATGTATATATAAATAAACGTAGAACACACTAATCTAGTATTTTAGTATTTTAGGGATTTATATATATATAAATTAATAAAATATAATAAATAAATGGACGGGTCGAAAAGCCCGAAACCTGATTAGGTCGATGGGCTATTTGGACGGGCTTTGATTTTTTTTAGGCTTCATTTTTTTCAACTCTAGTTGGAACGAGAGATTACGATAAATGAAAGATGATGGTTTAATGGGAAGTGGGAACATGTGTTGATATTGGCGCGTGAGCGACTTGAGCATAGAAGGGACTATTGTTTTTTAGTATTAGACAAAAGTTGTTGGATACATACAGAGTAGGATGACTCACTACCACGTCCTCGTTACTCACTTCTATTTTAATCCGTCTTTTTTTTTTTCCCATGATGTGAAATTCTGATGTAATCGCCTTCTATTCATGTTTAATTAAATAATTCACAAATGTATTTGATTTGGATATTAGGATATGCGTGTTAAAGATATTTGTGTTTAATTTACTGCAGGGGATACATGTTTGAACTAATTGTGGGTAGGGATGTCAATCGGGCCAGTCCACCGGGTTTTCGGGCTAGCCCTATCGGGTTCCGGGTTAGTCGGGTGCGGGCTAATCGGGTTGGAGATTTTTTCGGGTTGTAAATCTTCAACCCTAACCCTAAACTTTCGGGTTTCGGGCTAGCCCATCGGGCTAATAAGGTTAAAGGCGTAAAAATAAAATTATCATTTGTATTTTATTATTCCTAATGATCTAATGTATAATGTATAAAATATACATAGATATTAAAGATATAAATTATATAGCAAAGCATGAAATGCAAAAATATAAGATATTCAAGATTACATAAACAAAATTATATTAAAATGAGATAGTAAAATTTAACATGTATCAATGCACTAGAATCAATCTGGATTATTACTTAATAATTAATGGATTTGCCATGCACGTATCATTGACAGAAAAAAAAATGGTATCACTTTAAAATGAGATACTAATAATTAATTTCTAACTAATGAGATACTAATAATCAATTTCTACAAAAAATTCGTAATTAATTTCACTTTTTTTAATGAGATTGCACACACACACATATATATTCTAACTAATTAATTTCACTTTTTTAAATGAGGCTACATATATATATTTAAGCAAATACCATAGATCTAAACATAGCAGAAGTTGTAACTGGATGCATCAGTCACAATTCCGTCAGCCCACCGGGCCAGCCCATCGGGTTTTCGGGCTAGCCCTATCGGGTTCCGGGTTAGTCGGGTGCGGGCTAATCGGGTTGGAGGTTTTTTCGGGTTGCGATTTTTCAACCCTAACCCTCTAATTTTGTCGGGTTATTCAGGTCGGCCCACGGGTTTCGGGCTGCATTGACATCCCTAATTGTGGGGGCGGATGCTGAAAATATTCCGTAAGAGTAGTATATTATTTTAACTTTTCCTTGAAAAATATATTAGTAACTAATTTTCAGGAAGAGAAAAAAAAAAAAAAGGAAATATCTTATTAGACGCAGTATTATCATCTCAAGTAGGGCTGGTAATCGGTCCGGTTCGGTTATAACCGAACCGGTTTATCGGTTAACCGGAACCGAATAACAGTCAAAATAATAACCGAAAACCGAACCGATTTTCAGTTCGGTTAACCGATTAACCGGTCCGGTTAAACCGGACCGGTTAATCGGTTAACCGGCTAACCGGTTAATTTCAACAAAACCCTAGATTTAGCAAGTTTTTTCCAAAGTTTTAGCAGCAGCAGCCGCTGCCTTTCCCGTCAGCCCACCACCGCCGCCGGAACGACTTCACGCGGCCTCGCCGGACGGATCCCGCCGGTCGTCTTCGCTGCGTTGGTGTCCAAGCTCGAGTCGAAGAGAGGCGCTTCAGAGGAGGAAGCAGCGACGTGTTCGCTCGAAGCCAGGACTTTACACGGCCTCGCCGGACGAATGTCGCGCGGTCTCGCCGCCACCTCGCCGTCGCCTCCCGTGCCCGCGGCCAAGCCTGCCCTTGCGGGATTGTAACAGAGGTGCAGCAGGTGAACGAAGAGATCGCCGGCCCTCTGCAAATCCGACCGCGCGATTCGGACGCGACGCAACCGGCGGCAGATGGTCGGGCGCTGCACACCGGCGAGCACCGAGCCACCGTCTTCGCGCTCCTCCATCATGGTGGTTGGTCTAGATCCGGCGATGATGGTGTCGAACTAATTTCAGCAAAGTCCTAGACTAAATTGATTTGGAATTTGGAAAAGGAAAACAATCTTGGAATTTGGAAAAGGAGACAATCTTGGAATGTGGAAAAGGAAACAATCGAGGAGGCCTTTCGGATTCAATCCAGATGTTACTTGGAAGTTGGAAAGAGTACAGCTGTAAAAAGTGAAGTCAAATTTACCTTTAGTTCCTAAACTTAATTAATTAATTTAATACTAAACCGGTTAATTCGGTTTAACCGGTTAACCGACCGGTTAAACCGATTAACCGATTAACAGCAAATATGCTAACCGATAACCGAACCGAACCGGTAAAAACCGGTTATCGGTTAACCGATAACCGATTTTTTCGGTTCGGTTTCGGTTTTAACCGGATAACCGGAACCGATTTATCAGCCCTAATCTCAAGATCCTCACTAAACTAATTTTCAGGGGTTTGATTTACAGATTTGTTTGTTTTGGGCTTCATTATTTGAACATAGCCATTTTATGAGTTCATAGCAATCAACAATGTGGTCCACAACGATGATACTGCCATGCTTGAAACAATAATGGGCTTGGGCTTAGACTAATAAAAACCCCCTCTTTACAAGATTTGAGGCCCAAAACAAGGGGACTGCTAATACTGAGAGGAATTTCTCCAATGATCTAAATAATTAATTTGTAATAATAATTTTTGGGCTAGCCGTTAGGGGTTCGGTAGGCTTCACTTACATTTTGTGCAACCTGCCGTTGCATCCCACATATCCAATATCATATCTATTAAGTTAACAGTAATATTTTTTATGAAAATAAAATTCATTATAATAATGTAAATCATACTTAAATTCTATTTAAAAACTTATATATTCTAATTATGAAAATTTCAATCCTAATAATGAATTATTAACTAATAAACATAAAATTAAATAATAAAAATAATTATATACAATGTGAAATCATTTTTAATTAATAATTATAAAAAGTAAACTAAGGTATACAAAATTAAAATTGAAGACAAAAAGAAGAAAGTGAAATAAAAAAAATCAAAATTGAAACACCAAAATTGGTACAGTGATCTCAAGTGCTAAAATTTCGGCTGATAAAAAATTCGGTTCAGTACCGAACCGGAACAGATAGACAAAAATCTGAAATTGATGAAAATTACAAATATAACTAAGCTAGTTTATTTTAAATAAAATTCAAATCGAACAAAAATAACTGGAGCTGAAATTACAAAACGATATGAATATGAACTACAAAATAAAATAAAAAATAATTGAACGTGATGCGAGGACGAGGCTTGGCAAGCCTGTGGCTGGATGTGGGTTTGGATTATTTTAGTATATAAATGAGATAAAGGCACGTGCCGCCATCATTAGATCACACAATAACCACAATCTGCATATTAATTGAGACTTCAATTGGATAAGTGGCGACAATTAGATAGTGATTAAGTTAGTTAAGCAGTGTGATGCCATTGGCTGGAAATTTTAATGTTGTCTTAATCCAGTTTTAGGTCATCTCTTACGCTAATACATTAGAATAAGGTCGAGCGAATATCTTTACCGCCATTTGCGTTCACATTAGTAAGCTATCATGTCCAATTTGACGCCAAAAGTCAACCAATTGAAAGCTACGAACACAACTGAAATTAAATACAGATTTGAATTAATTTGTTGTGTGGTAGCGAAGTTGATTGTGTTACGCATACGAGATCTGAACTAGTATAAAAATACCTTGACGATCAATTAATTTTTGTTTATAAATTAATTAAAGTGGGTGTGACAACTTTCATTGTCGATGTCAAACTTATCTTGAAGAATCTATATATCATGTATAACTCGAAGTTGATTTTTTCAAGTTTTTCAGACAGCATTTCCCCAGACGGGAACTTAATTTCATTAGTGTATTTTCAATTGAAACCCTCAACTCGTACATATAAGTCTTCTGAAAGAGTTAGGGTAAGTTGGGTAACAAACTATTTATGTACGGATTCAGGATTTGTTGATAGAAGATTAAACATGTTGAAATATGAAGTTCGAAAGTAATTGTAAAAGGTTCCTGGGCAATAGCTCCTCAGGAGTCAAAACAATTTGAGCGGTTCGTACAATATATTTTTGAGCCCAAATAGAATTAGTGTCAATGGACTTAAAATTAGGCATTAGTAATAAATAATTATTCTCTTTTCATTGATTCAATAACATGTATATATATTGGCGGCAACACAGAAGAGCCACTTCTGCATCTTTTTTTTTTTTTTTTAAATATTGTTTTACCTTCTATAAATATAAATTAATTTTCGTTAATATTAATGGTTCATAGTCTTATTTTTTCTAGAGGATTGACTTAAACTCAACATTAAAACATAACTAATAAAAGAAATGACATAAAATGATACAAATTTAATTAACAAACAAACAAATCACTATAAATTATTAAGGAGTAATTAGTATGGATGCTATGACGATTATTTAAAAAATGTATTATTTTTATCTCTCTATCATCTTATTTCTTATATGCATGGGCAAAATGAGAATAAAAATTTTGGATATTAAAAAAAAAATTAAATATATGAAATTTATTTAGTGCATATAATTGAACACAAAAATGCATTGTATTAGGCGACTGGTCAGGTACCTCTCGCCCTTGACCCCATGAATGATACATATAATTAAACGCAAATATGCATAACTTTGCATAACAATGCAATGCATTTTATGTGGAAATTATGCATATTTATGTTTGATATATATATGCATTTTTTGTGATTATATATATGTATTTTTGTGTACATATATATGCACTAAATAAATTTTAGTATAATTTTTTTTTAATATACGAATTTTTTATTCCTATTTTACCACTGCGTGTATTTTGCCTTGGAAGCCATATGCCACATGCAGCGTTATTAGCGCGCCACATGTACAAAATGTGTTGTCTATATTTGGTATTACATACTACCAAGGACACGGTACTACCGAAACCCAACTCTATATATAGGAGAAGGCTAAAATGAAAATACCTCTTAAAATAAAAAGTAGAAACCATTTTCAGTACTTTGTTGGATGAAGTCATGGTCATGAGTTCGAATTCCATAGGTACCAAAAAATTTATTTTTCGCAATTCAGACATTTACACAAAGAATTCATACGTGTTCTACATAAAATTCAATACATTTACATACAATTTCTCTAAGATTCGATCTCATCCGTTAGATTATGGGTAGATCAATGGTTAGGTTCAATTGAGAAATTAAGTATTTTGCAAAATTGCGAAACCTTGAACATATCAATAATTTTGATGAACTTGTCAATGATTTTGATGAAACACTCATTTTATATTGTCTTTTAGTGCATAAAGTGTCAGGATTATGCCTATTTGTGATGTCTTTTGGTTTGAGTTGTATATTCTTTTGTGATATTATGTTTCGGTATAGTTTTGGTTATTTTGATACAGGTTTGAGTGTTTTGAAAACTAAATATGGATGATGAAGATCCAAGAATTGGGTTTCAAGTGTTCCGAGTGCAAGAATCGAGAAAATGACCTCGAAGAGCTCAAAAAATGGAGAAACAGAGCGAACCAACGAATCGCCGCCGACAACAGAAAATCTGTGAAGAAGCTGACGATCCAGCTGGCGACCGCCGTGCGGATCGCCGGAAATACAGCGTCAGCGGCGAGGGTCCCAGTGACCGCCAGGAAGGTCGCTCGCGGAAGGAGGAATTTTGTGAAGAACGCAGTGACCACCGTCGAGCCCGGTTGTGTTTATTTTGTGCGATTTTTCTGTATTTTCTTAACTCCGTACTGTATTTTTCCCCTGTGCCTATATATAGGTCCTTTCGTTGACCTATTAAACACCTTTTTTCTTCCTCTTTTCATATTTTTCAGTTTTACATTTAGAATTTATAGCTTTCATAGATTAGGTTTATTTTCCTGCAAGATTCAAGACTTTAATATTCAAACTGTCTATTATGATTTCATTCTGAGTTTTATCAATTTCAATTCTTTTATTGCTTTCTTCATTATTATGTTTTTAATTTATTTCCTGATGTCTGACTAGTTTCTTTATCTGAACCTAGGGTTTGTACATAGTTGATTGAATATATGTTTTTGATGTATTGATATCAATTTGCACTCCAACTTGTGATTTATGATTACTGGTGCTTGATTTCTTGTAAATCATCTGGCCAATAGTTTGCATGTCTAGCTGTTTAGTATGAGACTTGAATGTGATAATTGCATGTCCAGCCAAATTAGGAATGCATGATATGGTTTTGCCTTGAGACATGAATGTGATAGGTGGGCTATAGAAAGTTATTCTTTGTGTGCTATTTGGAATTAATTTATTCATTTGAGACTTGAATGTGATAAGGGGTTTATTAATTTACTTTCATAGTTGTTCATTAGAGAAGATTATGAATATTATAGTTATAGCGATCTTTCATCAGGGCTAGACTAAAAGTGATTGTTGAATCAATAGGTTGAATGCATGTGCTTGATTAACAATAGTACATTTTCTCTAGGGTCAGTCTTTTATACTTGATTTGTTTATTTGATTTTTATTTTGCTCTATTTTGCATTATTGAGTTTAGTTTTATTTCATTCATCATTTTGGTGTTTTGCCTAAATATTGTTAGAGTTTTTATTATGATTATTTAGAGTGATTTCGTTTATCAGTATTCGTGGATACGATACTCTGTTTACTGTTTATACTTCAATTACACCGTTTTATTGCGGTATTTTTGTTGCTTATAAAATAGTGATCAAAATTATAGACAAAATAAAGTCAATTCGCGACTAAGGAACTTTGTGTTTGTGATTTGTTATAATAATAGCCTGAATTTACCATTATTACAAAACTAGCTCGTACTTATTTCAAGTATTCAATTTATAACCCATATCAAACTTTCAAACCACTTTTCAGATTAGAAATATAAATACATCGAACTCAAATAGTCAAAATTAGGTCGGATGATCAAAGCTCAGTTGGTCAGATGTCTAGATGTATAGCACTCAATCAAATGATCAACCTAATTTGGTTAAAAAAAATTGACTTGTATTATAAACGGAACAATAGAGATAAATATGGGTTATTTTTGCAATAATCTTAAATTTCACCATGAGGTTAAGTTCATGCTATTTTTTAGAATATAATAATAAGGATAAAAATTGTAGAATTATATAAGTGACTATTTTTTATTATTTTAATGACTTTTTTTATTATCTTTATTACTACATGTGGATATTTTTTTAGTTCACTCTTAAGTAATTAATCTATAAATCTCAATGAACACATATTTTACGATTATACTATATCCTAATCTTAATTGTTTCATAATAATTACCCCCTTCGTCCCACTCTAATAAACTCGTTTTCCTTTTTGGTACATTCCACTAAAATAAGCTCGTTATCTATTTTGAATAAAAAAATATACTTAATTAGTTTGAACCACATTACTTTCCACCTAAAAAATAAATTTTTTAATCTCCGTGTTCAAAAGAAGTGAGGTTATTAGATTGAGAAGGGGAAGTATCAATGAAAAGATCACTGCATGGATAACTAACAATGAAATAGAATATTTATTAGAAACAACAGAACAAATAGAACTAATTTTTAAATCTTAGACGACTAATAATATAAGTCATTTGAGCTACAAATTAATGACATTTTCATTTAAGATTTTAAATTAATACTAGATAATTTAGACGTTATGTTTCGGAATGATGATAGTTATGAACTTATGATAATTGATAATTAGTATGAGCATACGGTCGAAAATCGAATTGATCGATCAAGATTTTATGACCGAACCAAATTAACCATAATTAAACCCAAACTGAAATTCGATTGGGTTCAATTTCGACAGAATTGCAATCTGTTTAATTTAATTCATTTTTTTTCTTTATTTTTAATCGATCAAGACAAACAAAATATTTTTAAACTTTGGTAATATTAAATAATTAAAAATAAAAATGGTAGTATTGGTATTGGAACCAAATTCATCTCGCCAACGACTGAATCGATAATATATATATATATATATATATATATATATATATATATATATATATATATATATATATAGGGAGAGGTTCAGGAAAGAACCATAAATAAAAAAAGAACGGAGAACCATTTTTAGCCATTCGATCATCAAGATCTACGGTGGATGTATCATCTTGTTGGATGAATGCAGATCCTGGGTTCGAATCCTGAAGGGAGTAATTTTTTTTATTTTTTTGAGTGCATTAATTTTAACAGCGAATGCATTAATTTTTACAGTGAATACATTAGATTTGATGGTTCTCCCGTTCTCACAAATAATGTAGTTCTCTCCAGAACCATATATATATATATATATATATATATATATATATATATATAGGGAGAGGTTCAAGAAAGAACCATAAATAAAAAAAGACCGGAGAACCATTTTCAGCCATTCGATCATCAAGATCTACGGTGGATGCATCATCTTGTTGGATGAATGCAGATCTTGGGTTCGAATCCTGAAGGGAGCATTTTTTTTTTATTTTTTTAGTGCATTAATTTTAACAGCGAATGCATTAATTTTTACAGTTGATGCATTAGATTTGATGGTTCTCCCGTTCTCACAAATAATGTAGTTCTCTCTAGAACCACACCCCCTATATATATATATATATATATATATATAGGGAGAGGTTCAGGAAAGAACCATAAATAAAAGAAGATCGGAGAACCATTTTCAGCCATTCGATCATCAAGATCTACGGTGGATGCATCATCTTGTTGGATGAATGCAGATTCTGGGTTCGAATCCTGAAGGGAGCATTTTTTTTATTTTTTTGAGTGCATTAATTTTAACAGCGGATGCATTAATTTTTACAGTGAATGCATTAGATTTGATGGTTCTCCCGTTCTCACAAATAATGTAGTTCTCTCTAGAACCACACCCTATATATATATATATATATATATATATATATATATATATAGGGGCGCGCTCCAGTGAGACCCCCTAATTTTCGTGTAACATGAGTACAATGAATAAAACATATAATATTAATGAACAAAACGTATATCTAATGAACAAGATGCGTATACTGATGAAAAATAAAATTTAAAAAATTCGTAATGAATAAGACATATATACTGATGAACATGACAGTATATACTGATGAACAATGCAATATATACTGATGAACAATGCAGTATATACTGATGAATAACAAAATTTAAAATATTCTGCTCCCTCCAGGATTCGAACCCTGCGAAAAAAAATAACCCTCGAGATACAATATCAGCCATATTATTGATAAAATAAACGCACCAGATCGTGTCCTAGATCTCACTAAAATTAGGAGGTCTCACTGGAGCGGCCCCCTATATATATATATATATATATTTTAACTTAATTGATCTAACCTTCACCAAAGAAAAATTTAACCGATCTTAATTTTATACCCTCTCAAAAAATCTTAACCGACCTAAAAATCCTACATCAGCCGAGATATAACAAGTTCAAATATCGATTAGACAATATTTATTTATGTTGGTTTAATTATCACGCAAGTGCACGTAAATCTGAATCAATTCAGATTTAAATTCGACCCGATTTAAACACGAGTTTGAGTTAGAATTTGAATAAGGTTCGAATCAAATTCAGATCGGGTCGACCCGCACTTATAGTGCAGTGAGTCTTTTGTTTGTCCAAGGTAAATGGATAGAAACTTTCTTCCTATTTAATTAATTATATTATGATTAATGGTGTTTTATGTCCTAAACTTTCAGCGTTTTTCACAAAATATCCTGAACTTTTATTTTTTCCCTAAAAAGCCCCGAACTTTCAGTTTTTTCATAAAATGTCCCGCTATACAAAATTGGGTGACAGAAATATGACTTATCTCGCCGAATGAAATATGGGGATCGTCATTGTTGAAAAACTATATTAGGAACCACCATTGTTGGAAAATATTGAAAGTTCGAGGGTTTTTGTCATCAATCCATCATCAAATTTTGTATAGCGGGACATTTAATAGAAAAAACTGAAAGTTGTGGACATTTTATAAAAAATACTGAAAATTCGGGACATAAAACACTATTAACCCATTATATTATACATGAGTACTATTGGTCCCCCCATCCCACCCCACCATCTGGGGAAAGGGTTGGTGAGTTACAGGGAAGATGTCGCACCATTCATTGAACTTTAATTATGAGTATTAGCATTCATTGAACTTTATGAATATTACACTAAGTATTACATTTCTTAACTCCCTATATAGTTTAATAACTTCGACATTATAAAATTAGAATTGAAGAATATATCAATAATAACTCTAGTTCTCTAGTTTTAAGAGCCTATATGTAGTTATAATTTGTATATAACCGAGTTCGAGTTCGAGTTCGACCTCGACTCGTGTGATATGATACTCAATAATGTCGTATTTGAGTTTGAGCTTGAATTCAAACTCGATTCGTCTAATATTCTTATAAAAGGTGTTCGAGTTCGAGCTCCTTAAAAGCTCGTGAAAAGTTTGAAAAATATTCAAAATCAACTCTTAACTATATTTATATTTTCTACTTTTAGCATGAAGGTCGTGCATTAGCTTGCGAACTAGCTCGCAAAGATATTTGCATACAAATGAATTCGAACATGTTTGCGAGCCCAACGAGTGAGCACCGCTAGGCTGAAACTCGCTCGACCAAGTAGCAATTTCAATTCGAAGAACTTGGTATACATGTGTACTCGATACATATTGGATCATACACTCACCCATTCTATCATTTAGGACAAATCCAGGGAGATGAGGATTATTTTTTTCATACATTATTCCATGCTAATTTGGAAACTGACAATCAATTAAATATAAAAGAGGATTAATTTGTTTCTGTGGTCGGCCAATGTTTGCGGTGCATGTTGTGTAAGCACAAGTGGAGAATCTCATGAACATCTTAATCACCATAAATATATAAGAACATGAGTGATGTCAAATAGTATAGTATTTTATTTTAATGACATAAATAAATTAACAGATGAGTAGTTCTATATTCGTTTCAACCTCTTTCAGTTCGACAGCTTCTAAGTAAAAATTACAAATTAAATGACCCGCATATTAGATGCTTTTCACACCATAATTTCATAATATAAATACCCCAAAAAATAAACAAGAATCTTCACACCAAGAAGAGAAAGAAAAGAAAATGGATAGGTTTGATGATGAAAACGGAGGGATCCCATTTCCCCAATATTATGCAAGTGAATTTGGTTTGATCGATTTCATGGATGAAGCCAATGTGGATCAGTTCATCGATCTCATTCGTGGAGAAAATATTCAAAATGATCAACCTATTTTCAACTTGTTCGATCAAGACTACCAATACTGCCGCGGAGATGAGAGCATTCATGTCGCCGCCGCCGTTGAGGACTGCCATTTCCTTCCACCTCCGCCGCCGCAGGCGGAGCTCTTCGATTTCGACGCAGGCCATGAATTCGGGCTGCTGAATGCATGCGAGATTACCCAGGCGGAGGAGGAGGAACTTCTCATGGATGAGGATGATCAGTCGTCGGGCTCAGGCACCACCACCACCGCGACCGGCTCGAGAAGCGCTTCCGGCAAGGCTGACAGATCGAAAACATTGGTGTCGGAGCGGCGGAGGAGAGGCCGCATGAAGGAGAAGCTCTATGCCTTGCGCTCTTTGGTTCCTAACATCACTAAGGTAATAATACTAACAAGGAATAATTAATTGCATTTAAATATACGAATTAGTTTTACCAAATTTTGGTTTTGCACGCGAACTATAAATTCTGCCTCCAAATACACAAGCTTTCATTTGTTCTGATTTTGCACATAAACTAAAAATTCAGTCTCCAAATACATAAACTTTCATTTTTTCTGCCTCCAAATACACAAGCTTTCATTTGTTCTGATTTTGCACATAAACTAAAAATTCAGTCTCCAAATACATAAACTTTCATTTTTTCTGATTTTTCACAAGATCGTCGATTGCCCCTAAGCTAATGCTTAGGTGGGCGCCCGAAATGTCTATGTGGCTTAAGAACTGATGTAGTTATGATGATATTAATTTGCCACTTCAACTAGTTAAAATGGCATTGATTTTTAAAAAATTGACAATCGTGTGAAAAACTAGTACAAAATTAGGCATTACTCAACAATCCGAGAGAGGCTAATTAATTTAGTGTTGTGCATGTTTAAAGATGGATAAAGCTTCGATAGTGGGCGACGCGGTGTTGTACGTGCAAGACCTGCAAATTCAGGCGAGGAAGATAAGGGCTGAGATCGCAGGTTTCGAGGAGAAAACTCAACATAAAAAAACTACTCAAAATGGTAGCAAATCCAATTCAACAACCTGCTTCTACCCCACAACGAAGAAGATTTTTAAGGTACAAAAAAATTAGGGTTTAATCAATTACAGTCTCGTAAATGAAGGTGATTATTTAAGTAATTTGTATGTGTAGATGGAGGTGTCGCAAGTAGAGGATAGAGGGTTTTACGTGAGAATTGTGGCAAACGGAGGCCACGGCGTCGCCGCCCTCCTCTACCGTGCTCTTGAATCTCTCACCACCTTCGACGTCCGGAGCTCCAGTTTGGCTGCATCTTCTGATCAGAATTATGTCTTCACCTTCACTTTGCATGTAAGCATGCATGATTTTATGCTGTTTATATTTATTTTTTTCCTATTTTTGGAAAATTAATTAATTGATATATATGTGGATATGTTTTGTTTGTGATGAAAATGAGCAGACGATGGAAGGGGGAGTGGAGGTGAACTTGCAGAGTGTGAAGGTGTGGATTGCTAGCGCTTTTCTCAACCAGGGATTTGATTTTCAGACATCATAATGATCTGCAGGGATTTTACTAATTAACTAAACTTCCAATTGATTTTGATCTTGTAGTCTCTTTATTCGACTCTTGTTTTTCAATGTTGAGGCTATTACTATAATGCCAACATGAGAAAATTCCCCCGTTCGGATTCATGTTCTAGCTCTCACATTTTATGTGATATGTGTGTATGTATAAGGTAGAGTTAGATAACAATCTCATTTTAAAATTAATATAGGAATTGTAAATACATGATGAATTTTATGTGAAAAATAATGAGTTTTAAAAAAATTACCCTTATAAAATTCAAATTCGGGACTATAAATTTATTAGGCAAAGTGATTATTCCACCTTAAATCTTCATGGCGATCCAAGAAACGAAAATAACCTAGTTTATATTTAAAATAGATTTTTATGTTAGCTAATCCATATATGTGGGCTAAAATAAAAATACATCTTAAACTATAAAATATGAATCATTTTCAGCCTTTAGATCATCAAGATCTACAGTTGATTCATCACCTTCTTGGATGAATTTATGGTCCTAAGTTCAAAATCTCATAGGTAGCAAAAAGTTTATTTTTCGCAATTCATACATTTACACAGCGAATTCATAGGTGTTCTATACACAGAATTCATACATTTTAGTTAGTTCGTATTTTATATGTTAAGAGTTTTTATACCGTAGCCCTCCCTTGTATATATATATATATATATATGTGTGTGTGTGTGTGTGTGCGCGCGTGTGAACAGAGAGAGAGAGGCGTCCAAAGTTTCTTTAGATCCGTAACTTTGGCAATTTTGTGTAAATGTAGAAAAAAAAATTCGATTTTGCCATTGTAGGACAAAAATTCGTCATCCGTAGGACAAATTGAGTTCAATTGCCAAATTTTAAAAAATTGTCTTGCAAATGCAAATCCGAAAAAAAACTGTCCTACATTTAACGGCTAAGTTACAGACCTAAAAAAATTATGGGCTCTCAAATTTCATTTAATTCATCATATTTTATTTTCTTCCCCAATATATTGTGTTCACGTTTTAAAGTTCTTTACACTACAAAAAAAACAGCCGAACTGCGACGGAATTAGCGACGGAACAAGATTCCGTCATAAAATTATGACGGAATAACGACAAACCAACGACGGCATACAATTTCAACAATTAAAGACAGAATTTACAACGGATTTGCTACAGAAATATTTTAACGACGGAATTAGCTACGGAAGTTCCGTCTTTAAGATTTTACTACGGAATTATTCCGTAGTTAAAACTAAAAAATTTTAATTATTTAAATAATTTAAATTTAACGACAGATTATTTCTGTCGTTAAAAATAAATATTATTAATTATTTGTATAAATTAAATTTAACTACGGAAATATTCTGTCGTTAAAAATGAAGAATATTAATTATTTATATAATCTAATTTTAACTACGGAATTGATTATGTCGTAAAAACTTTACAAATTTAAATTTTGTTTTCTTTTTCATTTCGCTGCAAGCCTGCAACCCTAATCAAAATCCAACGTCTATTTTCATTTATCCGACGCATCCGCCGAATCCCTACCCATCCGCCGCCGCCTGAATCCGCCGATCCGCCACCCATTCGCCTGAGGCTCGGGCTCCTCTTCCCCTCAGATCATCCTCTTGTCCAGTGATTGTGGCCACAGAAAGAGGCAGTAAAGTAATCGACATAACTCATACGTATGTGCCGCCCAGAAAGAGGGGGCTAGGCCTTGCCGCCGATCTCTGCGCCTTGCCGCCGATCTCTGCGCCGCCGTCAAACAATCCAAATACGTGCTTCCATCAAGTAAGTATCAAGTGCTTTTTGTTTTTTTCATGTCAATTTCGTAATTTATTTTCCGACCTCGTGCCTTTGGTTCGGATGCTTGATCTTACAAAATTGGTCGAACAACCTCATTAATTTTCATAATTGTAATACCCGGACTTTTGATGACGTGTTTAATTTCTTGAGTTTGAGTAATTAGGGTTTAGATCCCTTGTTTGATTTACTTTGTAAAGAGATGAGGAGTTATATGAAGTTTTCTTGTTATTTTTTTTAAGATGTTGAGATGTTCTTTCGATGATGTAAGAATGATGTGAGATTTTATATCCGTATTTGAGTTTGAGTATTTGAATAATTCGAGATAATTATTTGAATGAGAACGATGAACTCGGAAGTGAAATCTGAGTCCGTTAAAACGTTTTTGAAAATTTTGACTTTTTGATGATGAATAGTAAAATACTGCTATTTCGTCTTTTTGTCGACTTTCAAAATCTTACGTGCACGTCGTCGAGAAATATTCTTAGTTTTTCGATACGAGTCCAATAATGAAAGTTTTTATTTTTTTTTACGATGAGTGAATAGTGAATCGGGATTTCTCGATAAACGTGTAGATCTCGTTTATCAGAATTTCGAGAACGAGCTTGTATTTTCTATATTTATATAGAATTACGAGTGTAATGAAAGTGAGTAGAGGTTGAGAGGGCGAGTAACGAAGAGTATGGGTAGTTAGTCGTTAAAACGAGACGAGACGAGATATTTAACGACTAAATATCTAACCTACCCTACCCCTAACCACCCCCCCAACCGCCCAAACCCACTCACTCACACTATATCACGTTGATATCAGCCACAACACACACACTAACACCTAAAACACACACACACTTCACGCATAACACCATTTTCTTTGGTGTTGGAGCTTTTGACTTCCGATTTGAGCACCGAGACGAGCGCCGATCATCTTTTCGATCACGTATCTAAGTAGGTAAGATCTCTACCTACGTTTTGATGGTTTTCTTTTCGATTTTCGTCGACGTCGAAAAACGTCGATTCTCGACTTTATTTTGAAACGACGTCGGATCGTCGTGAAATTTTAGTATGTTGTTCTTGGGTAGATGTTGAGCATGTTTAATGAAGGGAGTAAGAACGGAACGGACCGTAGCTATGAAACCCATGAGGGCAGCCCCGTTTTTCACATATTAGCTTGTCTTTCGATTTTTGTTTGATCGTTTTGACTTGATATTTGTGCTTAGGGGTATGCTAGAATCGATATATATTAAATTCGTATTTTTCCAAGCACGAAAATTGTATAAGTTTTTAGAGTATGATTATTTAAATTCGTGAAGTTTGGGACGTTGCATAATGAATATTATTGCGTATATGTGTTCTACGATATCACATGAGCATGCTAATTGATTTACAATTTATGGATGATAATTGTTGAACGAAATTAAAACTGGAATTCTGTCAAACTTTTACAGCAGTTTCAAGCTTATGTTTCGATGAGTTTTCATTGCTTGATGGCTCTGAAATTTTAGTATGTTTATCTATGATATGTGTATTTCGTCGCTGCAAAATTTCATGTCTTTTGGATGATGTTTGCTATTTTAAAGATATTTTGAAACATCCTTGACAGAATCTGTTAACTGTTGGTAGACTTCACAAAAACGTTTATATCTATTAATCCATGAAGGATTTTGCATCACCGTTTTTTTTAAACGAAACTAGACTTCAATACTTTTCTAAAAACATAAGATTTCGATTTTTATGATCTCTGAAACAGAGCAGTTTATTATTTCAAAAATGCCCTGTTCTGCTGTCATATTTGTCCAACAGTAAAAGTGTATGAGTTTCATTGTTTATTTGGCAGATCATATGAACGTTTTCTCTTGTGAAATTTTAACCAAATCTTCAAGGATACCTTTAGTTTTGGCTGATTAAATTTGATGGAATTTTATTAAGGTTCGCCTTGGTTTCTAATGGCCTAAACAAAATTGGCAGAAACTGTCAATCATTGACAGCCTGCACTAAAAGAGCAATATCTCCAAAAATCTTTAACCTTTTTGGTTAACTACCATTTTTAGAGTGAACTACACTTCATGAAGTTTTTGAGATCAATTGGTATGAGAGTTTATGATGATTGAGTTGGTTGTTATGAAGTTTTAAAGATGACACAAAAACAGCAAAACTTTCTAGAAAATAACTTGATTATATTTGTTTTGATGGATGATACGATATGACTAAATGGTGTGAGTTGTGAGAGTTATGATTAACGCACATAAATGTTGGTATCTGACACTCGAACAATTGGTGTCGAGTATAAATGATAGTTTACTGATAAAGAGTTTTGATGATTTTGAATTGTTTGGGTTGCGTTGAAAAGATGTCAAGATGTTAAGTTTTGAGTCGAGAGACGAGTTCACGTAGTGAGATTCACGCGTTGAAATCTCGTGGCTGACATGATATATGAATAGGTCATGCCGAAATTTTTAGTGAAATTAGAATTTGAGCATAGTCGATTCTTGTTGACCCGTGACTCAAATACATGCCTAATGGAAAGTTTAACTTTCTAATTCGTTAATTAGACGAGATGAGAGCGAATAGATCTGCTAAGAAAGTGGACTTTTCGATGTGTTAAATATTTCTTTTAATTGAAGCGCTGCTAATTATAACATAAGGATGTTATAATTAATGAGTAATGACGAGAGATAATAATTGTTATATTGATTAACAATCAAGAGAGATGAACATTAGAGATACTAATGTTTCATAAAAGAAATTAGATTATTAATCGAGGTTTCTTTTATAACTTCTCACCAATTCTTCATAACGATGAAGGTCCTTTTGGGAAGTAACGACTTGAGGGAGAGAGTGACGTTACTCATTGATACAGAGACACAACGAGGTGGGCATTACTTTCATATATATCAAATGAGTTTAAATGTTACGTTCAAGCAAGTTATTTCATGATAAAATCTTTGAGTTAAAGTTATTTCAAGTATTGTCTTGCCATAAAATGTTTAAATTTTAGTATGATATCTATCTGCTTTGGCTTTGCCAATGATGCAATCGAATTCGGGTCCTGAGCAGTTGATAGCTATCCTGCCAGGGCTAGTGTACACCAGTGACCGTGAGTCATCTAGCGGGTTGGCCGGTCAAGTGACCGTGAGAGGTGGCCACCTCTCCGGCACACAGTTTCAGATATGATAGATTACAAAAGAACATAGTCTGATCAGACGAACTTTAAGAATCACAAATGAACTTAGTAAGCTTGGGCATTTTTAGCGAAAAACTCCCTTGCTGTACTGATTATGATGGCATGACAATTTACAGTTTTGAAGCATGTATTTTTATACCTAGGCATACGTGCCCACTGAGTGCTTATGTACTCAGCCCTGCATATGTTTTCTAAATGTGCAGGTTGAGCTGATGTGATGATGGTGCTGCAATGAGCGGAGTCTCCAGGGTTGTTAATAAATAGTTAACCTGTCTAGAATATGTCTTCATACATATGTCTAGCTACTTTCCGCTGCAAGATGTTGTTGATGTTATAGTATGTTATGTCATACTTTGAGTCTTAAGAGAATGGTTGCATATGATGTATAACTTGATTAATGATATTAATTAAGTTTTATGCTGTCTTTCATAGACTGTTTTCAATTGAGTATTAATAAATAAAAATGACGAGTTTTATTAAGATGAGTAAGTTTTACGGCTATAAATAACGCCCATTTTCTTCCCCTTCTTCTTTAACCCCATCCCTAGTCGTGGATCACTCGGCCTAACTATCCCTAGTTAGGGCGGGCTGTGACAGAGTGGTATCAGAGCGAAGGAAAGCTCTGAATTAGAAGTCTTGAGTTTAGTCTAGAATGAGTTACTAGGCTAATAGTTATTAACAACCGTGAGCTCAGCGCACCATCACACCAGGCTCAACGAGGTATGTAAAATTTCAAAGTTTATTTGACGTTAAATTTTGAAGAGCATGATGTTGAGGTTATATGATGAGTTATGATGTTACACTTTGAAGATGCATAATTTGAGTTTGAGGATGACAACATGATTAATAATGAGTTATTATGTTGTAAGAGTATGATGTTGATGTTACATGATGAATCATGAGAGAGTTTATATCATATGATGTTATATGATTGAGGATGCATAATTATGAGTTATGATGTGATGTATTTGAGCAGTTGTGATAAGTCACGATGATTTAGATGAAGGAATCTAATGTCATTGTTAAGAGAGATTTTCTACTAAGTAGAAGGATGAAATGAGAACTTAGAGCTAAAGCTTGAGAGAATTAGCAATTGCTTTAAGTACTTGTTGGTATGAGTTATGAGTTATGAGTTTGAGTTATGAGCTTGAGTATAATAGCATGATTAATGATGAGTTATTAGCATGCTGCAATGAGATATTGTACGATATGTTTGAGATGTTTTGTAACGCGAGTTTTGCTCACGCAACCTGAATGGTACTTGAGAAGGTATCATGAGCCATAGTCTTTGGAGATGGCTTTGAGAGAGAATTGTTTGAGTTGTCTTACTGTGTCGCGATGATTTAGATTAAGGGATCTAATATCATTGTTTAGAGAGGTTACCTACTATGTAAAGATGGGACGAGATGAGAATTTAGATGTTTTGAGCTTGAGTTTTAAGAAAACAGTACTACTTAGTAGGAGTTTTGCTAAGTTATGTTTTGTTTATTTCTGTTGCTGGAGCTAAGTAGAGTTAGTTCCTAGAGTCACCTTTAAGTTCTCCTTATAGGTTGGCCAGGACTGTTGGCACTGCACGAAAGTGGACTGTTGTGAGATCGAACTCAGGAAAGATCGGATACGAGGACGAGGCGTACAGTATGTGGTACAGAGATACCCTAGCAGATTTTCAAACACATGTTCATAGACTATGAAAGGATGAAAGCCTTATGGTTGTTACTAGACTGGATGGCATCGTGCACCTAGTCCCCGTGCTACCAATCGAGTGGTAGGATTGAGCAAGGAAGAAAGCCACTCAATATGATGGGACATGTCGTCTTGAGCATTGGACCCACAGGAGATGGGATTTGTTACAGATACCCAGATTTTCTATGCGGATCTACTGACCGGATGCTTGTTTTCTACCAGGGACTCTAGAAGAGTGTAGTAGATATCGAGTCGATCCTTGAGTATCAGTTACCAAAGATGATAAAATGATAAACGATAATGAGGATGAGAAGTAGCCGAGGAGGGCTAGAGTTGATGAGGATGAGAAGAGAAGCCGATGTAGGCTAGAGCTAAGGATGATCTTGAGAGTATGAGCGGTACACCCTTGTTTTTATTAGTTTTCAATTACTTTGCGATGTATATAACTTACTTAGGAGATACTGAT
Organism: Salvia miltiorrhiza; assembly: GCF_028751815.1. NCBI lineage: Eukaryota > Viridiplantae > Streptophyta > Magnoliopsida > Lamiales > Lamiaceae > Salvia > Salvia miltiorrhiza. The sequence goes on from NW_026651510.1 coordinate 405,219, forward strand.
ACTTGAGCTTTTGACATGATGATAGATGAGCATGCGAATATAGTACCCTACTGATGTTAAATAGATGGATGTTCCTAGTGTGCTAAAGTAGCAACTAGATGAGTTAACTGGTAGCAATTACCGTAGGAGGTCCAGACCGAGACATAGTACTATTAATGGTGTCGGTTTAGAAGGGACATTACGATAGATACTATGGTTTTCGTAGGGTTTATATAACCCCTTTATGTAAGTCCTCTATAAAGAGGCATTCTACTGATGGATATATTTTGTGGACTCGAGTGGTCTTTTTGTTAGCATTTCGTGAGTGCTTATTGCCTTACAGATGAATGTTAAGGTGACCGTGAGGGTTTCCTTAAAGTTGAGTTAGTAAATTGAACTTGAGTTTTGAGGATGCTTAGAGCGTTGGTCGAGTTGAGTTTTCCTTTTGTGATTTTAAAAATGCCTCAAAGATGTCATCAAGAGTGTGATGTGAAGGATAGGCGGGATAATACTCCGCCACCACCACCGCAACATGAGAGGAGAGTAAAAAAATATTGAACTTTCGAAACAAGAGTCTAGAACATAGGACCCTGAGTTTAAGCTTTTAGCTTGCTGGTGTGAACTTAAGTTTTGTTATGTATAGTATGTTGAGGGTTTAGAAGACACAGAATTTCCAAGTTCGGGATAGTATATCCCGTGTGACTGGGGAGTGATTATGTTGGACCTGGCCAGTCCGCATGATCCAAATCTCAGTAGACGTGTTTTGGGTTTATAAACCCACGTGTTTCAACTTTCGGTTGAAAAGCCAGATGGGTTCTTACTCTAGGTCATTTTTGTTCGACCTGGTAGTTACTTCATTCTACCCTCTGGTCATTCATTTGAGTCTCTTGAACAATTTGTTTTGATGTCGTTCTAGTGTTGAACCCTTACAACTTTTGAGTTATCCTAGTAGATTCTTTTGATGTATAAGACTAGTGAGAGGCACGTCAGAAGAATTTAACACCCGAGCAACTGGTAAACTACACCTGAGAACAATTCAAGGCTACTCTTGAGAAATATGTACCAAGGAGTACAGTAAGCAGCAAGAGGCTGACTATCGAAGTTTGATGCAAGGAAAGAAATCGGTTGTAGAGTATAACCGAGAATTCTGTGAGCTATCACGATTTGCTCATCAGAAGATGGATACTGATGATGAGATGTCTGAGTTTTATGTGCCGGTTTAAGGCAGGACTTTAAGGTAGTATTGGGCAAGTTATTGGATGCATCAGTTAGAATCCTGTTTAATACAGGAGCCTCGCATTCTTTAAGTGTTTGAAGCATGTTACCTTCAAACTCGAACCAAAACGAGCTAGTCCCAAGTTGAGAGTAATCACTCCTGTAGGAAGAGCTACTACAGTTTCTCACATGATTTCTAAATTAGAGTTTGAGTTAGGATCACTAAAGATGAAAACAAGAACCTTGCACTTAATGCCTATGTGGAACGTAGACATTATTCTAAGGATGGACTGGTTAGCAGAGAACTTTGCCCCGATTGATTGTTAGAAGAGACAGATAACTTTCCAACCACCTGGGAAGGAACAGACATGTTTTCACGGCATTGATAGAAAGAAGAGAGTTCCAATCATTTCGGCACTTCAGGCGTCGAAATTGGTAAAGAAGAAAGGAGCACAAGCTTACCTAGTTTACTTGAATGATGAAGGAGAATCAAGTAAAAACTTTGAGGATGTAGTAGTGGTAAGGGAATATAGAGATGTATTTCCCGAGGTCTTACCAGGATTGCCACCAACAAGATAGTTGGAGTTCACTATCGACCTAGAACCTGGATCAGCACTAGTGTCGAAGGCACCCTATAGAATGGCGCCTAAGGAGCTACAAGAGCTGAAGATTCAGCTACAAGAATTGCTCGAGTTAGGTTTTATTAGACGTAGTGTATCCCCGTGGGGAGCATCAGTCTTTTTTGTCAAAAAAGAAGGATGACACGTTGAGAATGTGCATAGATTATCGAGAGCTGAATAAATTGACACTCAAGAACAAATATCCTTTGCCGAGGATAGATGACTTGTTTGATCAATTACGAGGAGCGAGTTTTTCTTGAAAGTTGACTTGAGATCATAATACCACTAGTTCAAATTTTGACAGGAGGATACACCTAAGACAGCTTTTCAAATGAGGTATGAGCACTATGAGTTCATAGTTATGCCATTCGGTTTGACGAAGGCACCAGTAGTTTTCATGGATCACATGAATCGAGTGTTCCATCAATAACTGGATAAATTTATCCTAGTTTTCATAGATGATATTCTCATCTATTCGAAGAATGAGCAGGAGCGCCAAAACATTTGAGAACGATGTTGGAAACGCTAAGAGTTGAGAAGCTTTTTGCCAAATTCACCAAGTGCGAGTTTTGGTTGAACGAAGTAACTTTTCTAGGACATATTGTATCATCCGAAAGAATTAAAGTTGACCCCGTCAAGGTACAAGTTGTACATGAGTGGAGATCACCAACTACGCCTAACGAGATTCGCAACTTTTTAGGTTTAGCAGGATACTATCAGAGGTTTATTAAAGGATTTTCCATGATAGCAAGACCGAGAAAAGAAGTTAAGTACAATTGGAAAGAGGAGTGTAAAGAGAGTTTTTAAGAGCTTAAAGGAAATTGACTACAGCACCAGTGCTGCTAGTCCCGGAAATGGATAAAGAGTATACCATCTACACAGATGCGTCAAAGAATGGGCTAGGATGTGTTTTGATGCAAGAAGGAATGAGTTATAGTCTATGCATCACGACAACTTAGATCCCACGAGATAAATTATCCAATGCATGATTTAGAGCTTGCAGCCGTTGTGCATGCCCAAAAAAAAAAAAATTGGAGACATCATCTCTACGGAGTTAGATGTGAGATTTTCACGGACCACAAAACTTTGAAATACTTTTTCAAGCATAAGGATATTAACATGAGGCAAATGAGATGGCTCGAATTAGTAAAGGATGTTAACTGCGACATTAATTATCACCCTAGCAAGGCCAATGTAGTAGCCGATGCATTGAGCCGAAAAGTCTCGTCAAAGTTAGGATGTCTTCTCACGAGAGATGATGAGCTTATAAAGGACTTTGACAAGATGAGGATAGAGATGATAAAAACACCAGGGACGATAGCGAGTATTGTTGAGACGATGCCTAGTTTGAGGAAAATGGTGATTGAAGCACAAGGAAAGATGAGACAATGAACAAGTTACGAGAAAGGATAAGAGCAGGAGATCTCAAGAGTTACAAAAAAAAAAAAAAAAAAAAAAAAAAATCAGACAATGCTATCTTATTTGAGGGGAGAAGATGCATTCCTCGCGATGATGAACTTAAGAATACGATCATGAGTGAGACTCATGACACGCCTTACACCGCCCACCCAGGAGGCACACAGATGTATCAGGTTGTGGAAAAAAAAAAGAGATTTTTGTGGGACGGAATGAAACGAGACATAGCTTTGTTTGTAGAGCGATGCTTAGCTTGTCAGCAAGTGAAAGCATTACACCAACGACCCTATGGGAAGTTAAAACCGTTGGAGATTCCCGAGTAGAAATGGGATCACATAACGATGGATTTTGTGACAGCTTTACCCAAAAGTCAAAGAGAAAATACAGCAATTTGGGTGATTGTAGATCGACTAACAAAATCTGCACATTTCATACCGATCCTAATCGCATATGGACCAGATAAGTTAGCACAATTGTACGTTCGTGAGATTATAAGATTGCTTTGAGTACCGGTGTAGATCACCTCAGAGAGAGATCCAAAAAAAAAAAAAATCATCACGTTTATGGATGAGTTACAGAAAGAGTTGGGTACAAGGATGAATTTTAGCATAGCAAACGATAGAAGATATGATAAGAACTACTATCCTTGATAGAGGAGTACATCGGGAGAATGTGTTGCCACTAATTGAGTTTGCCTATAAGATGTGAGACAAAGTATCGAGATAGGAGACGAAGTTTTCTTGAAGGTTTCACCCTCAAAGGGGATGAATAGATTTGGAGTTAAAGGACAGCTTAGACCCAGAGTTATAAGTCCTTACGAGATATTGCAAAAGATAGGTCCAATAGCGTATAGGTTGGCTTTGCCACCTAGCTTTGGAAATGTGCATAACGTGTTTCACGTGTCACAATTGAGAGGATACATATTTTCGACCCAAACCATGTGGTTTACTAAGAAGAAATGATCTTAGAACCAGACTTGAGTTATGAAGAGAGACCTCAGATGATGCTAAATCATAAAATTCGGCAATCGAGTAATAAGTCGATTGCATTGGATAAGGTCCAATGGAGATATGATACTTAGAAAGAAGTGGAAAGAGAGCTTGAGGATAAGATGTGAGAGAAGTACCCGAAACATTTACAAGAGGTACAAATTTCGGGACGAAATTTATTTTAAGGGGGAGGGTATGTAATACCCGGACTTTTGATGACGTGTTTAATTTCTTGAGTTTGAGTAATTAGGGTTTAGATCCCTTGTTTGATTTACTTTGTAAAGAGATGAGGAGTTATATGAAGTTTTCTTGTTATTTTTTTTAAGATGTTGAGATGTTCTTTCGATGATGTAAGAATGATGTGAGATTTTATATCCGTATTTGAGTTTGAGTATTGAATAA